>NW_011889144.1:314952-334086 GCF_000151845.1 Pteropus vampyrus
CTCCAGAAAGTCACTTTGCATTTGAAAATGGTGTCCCATGCTAGAGTTCTCCTCTCTTTACTATCATTCCCATCTACTCAGATGCTCTGAGATTCATTTACACATTGAAGACAGCCCACAAGCAGTGGGAGAGGGCATGATTCTCAGCTGATCTCATTGTCCGTGATCTTCTTACACAAGAGATCCACGCAGTCACTAGATCCAGTCACACTGAATCAGGGTCCACCCTAATAATCTCATCTTAACTAATTAAGCCCTGTTTCCCCTCCATTCAGATTGTAAACCTACGACGTCTCTGCCTCATGCATCACCTTCCAACCTGACCCCAGCTCTGCCTGCTCTCATCCATCCTGAACATCCCTGGCAAATTTATCTTCCTAAATTTCTGTTTAATTGTGTCAGCTCCTTATTCACCAAATGTCAAAGTCTCCACATTGCTGATGGAATGAAGTTCAGATTTCTTTCACACCCCTATATAACCTGGGCCACTTCCTCAGGAAGCATGCTCCTCAGCTCCCTAAAGTAACCAATGCCGCTAATGCTTCCCCCTCTGTCAGCTTTCTCTGCCCTTGGCCTTCCTGAACCTTGAGAGCCTCTCTTCTAAATCATTCTCTATCACCTCTATCACTGACTTTTCTTTCGCCTGCCCCATAAATGTGGGGAGGAGGGTTTCCCTAACACTTGGTGTTGGGTTTGATTTCTACCTGTAGTCATTTACCGGAGCTGTTGTAGCCAAAAATCACAGAAACAGATTGTCTTACAGCCCTGGAGGCTGGACGTCTGAGATCAAGGTGTCAGCAAGGTTGGTTCCTTCTGAGGCTATGAGAGAGCACCTGTCTCAGGCTTCTCTCCTTGGCTTGTAGATGGTCCTCTTCACTCTGCATCTTCACGTCATATTTTTTCTGTGCATATCTGTCTCTATCCGCACTTCCCCTTTTTATAAGGACACCAGTCCTATTGGATTAGGGCATACCCTAAAGATCTCATCTTAAGTAATTATATTTGCAATTATCCTATTCTCAAATAAGGTCACATTCTGAGGCACTGGGGGTCAGGACTTGGCCATATGAATTGTGGGGGACACAATTCAGCCCATAACACCACTTACACCCTATATTCAAGAACTACAATCCAGTGATGTGCAGGCTCTTTCCTCATGAATGCCCTGCCTTTGCGACATGACTCGACCATAACTATCCCCACACGACCAAGGCGACATCCAGTTGCTCCAAGTGCTATGAGTAGCATTTGTTTCTATAGAAAACAACAGGGAAACACAGATGGCTGAGTTCTGCAACTTATTTTCAAAAGACTTGCAGGCAGAAGAGAAGACATAGCTGTACAAATGACATACAAGATTACAGAGTGTAAGTTCCTTAACCAGAGAGAAAGAAATGGCTCTGTGGAAGGGAAGCCCATCCTTAACCGAAGGGTTGAGGACCCGAGGCTGAGATGGCATTTGAGAGAGCATTGACCCCTTTACGTGCATTGCAGGCACAAGTGCCAATGGCCTATCTTCTTAGAGTACTGCTATGAGAACCATACTTTCTGAGCCAGTATTATAAGTACGATTTTTATCCTCAAAATGTTCTTTCTCACCTTTTTTCTGTTCTTTGAATAGACATATAAAATTAGCAAGCACAGTCTCCCCACCCTCTACATGCTCCCATACAACTCTCAACGGGACAGCAAGATCTTTCTCATTTTCCCCATTTACTCTCAAATCTCTCACCTTCGTCAATTAACAGCAGACCCTAACTGCACATGAAAGAAATTTTGGTGCCTTTTAATTTCAATCCCAGTTGATTTGACATCCAAGTTTATACTGTTATTTTATAGTTCTAGCAACAGGGGCAATTGAAATTCAGAAAATTTCATCCATAGGTGCCACATTTGCATTTCATGAGTAGTCTTTAGTGAATAGAGTTTATACATTCTTTCTTGAATGAAAACAGCAGTGGCAGAGGCGGCATTAAAGCAGTTGGTAAGGATGCCCAGGCCACCTCATAGCAACCGCCAGGTTTCCAAGGGCAAATAGCTTCTCCCGACCCTAAGCAACTAGATGAGAACATCAAAACATGCCTTGTACCAGACCTCCAATACCCATTAGTGTTAGGAGCTGTTACCTCAATCATGAGTGACAGAGCCCTAATTATTAAGGTAATTAGAAGTTATAACACTGGCAATATTAAAGGGAGAACTTCCAGAGCCCATTAACAATGTTACTTTAAGTGATCTGGCTGTGAACTATTCAAATCTCTAATTACATTATACGTCTATCTTAAAGGGTGATGTAATTAACTGATGGGAGAGGGGGTTAATGTATACTGACTGCTGGTAACACTTGTAAGTACTATTTTCACAGGAACTGGCTGCAGCAATGTCATTTAGTTTTCTTCCACTTAACTGTATATAGTATGTAGCTAAAATAAATCACGACCTTGATATATTTATGTGCATTTTATGCACAAATATTTTTGTTCTTTATTTTCTCTATTAATGTGTTTCTTTATGGTGTATTCACCTAAACCCGATTAAAGATAAACAAAAGTACCTTTAGTTTATACATAAAATATAGATTCTATTTTTGGTACATATAAACATTTAAACATTTAAACATTATGCCTTTCTATCTACTTCAGGATCAATTTGCTCCTTCAGATAATTAATATACCATTAATTTTTTCTTCCGTGACCCAAGTAATAAATTTTTTATTGCACATATCATTGTATCTTAGTTTCTTATAACAATTTATCATGAAATCCAAATTGCTTTTTATTTAAGACCCAGTAATATTTACTTATTTGTCATGAGCTACATTTGATGAAAATGAGGTGGTTTTTAAAAATTAGACCTCCAGAAAAGACAATATTTCAAGTTGACTTTATCAAGAGTTTTACTTTTCATTTTATGAGTCATCTTTCATTTGAAAATCACCTACTAACTCATTATACACATATAATGTATGAATATTGACTATGACATTGCCTTCATTTAAAATCAGTCATCTCCCTATGCCATTCACACTGGATTAAAGTTAATGTTATAACTTCTGTTTCTTCTTGGAATCGATAACAGCCTCTCATCTTCCTTCACTGTCCGACTCTAGCTTTTTGTTCATTCCTCTCGTATCCAATACTAAGGAGCTAAGTGAGCATTCAGAGAGCACAGCCCTCCTCTTTTCTCTCCACTTATATTTGTAGATGGAGAAACTACATTAGGGGCACTGCCCACTCCTCTTTTGAGTCCTCTTTTCATCTCTACTTATGCACTAACAGATTCTCTGTTTACTCGGGGAAGTTGATGCTGGGTAAATGTGTTCAAGTTGGCAACATCAGCTCTGCAGGGATCTGTAGAGAGATATAAGAGAGAAAGCATGGCTGAACCCACTTTTGGCATCTTACTCTAATTCATGCTGAAGGAATGGTAAATGTGGAATCCTATTCTTGCTTACTAAAGTCACTTTCTTTACTAATAACTGACATCCAGGGCTCTGCTGGAAGCTCCTGGAAATAAGACGCAGAGAGTGAGGAAAGAGACTAAGGTCTTTTTTAGGGGATTGGGATGCACTGGTGTTCAAAGGTCTAATGATGCACAAACGATAACGAAATACATGTCCAATATTCCACAGGGGAAATTTCCTCAGGATCTTTTGTTTCTCTCCCAAATTTGGAAAAGTGGGATAGCTGATGTGGGTTCTGCCATGTGTCTTCTTATTACAGTGGACAATATCAGTTGTGTACCAACAGCCTTTTACACACACTGTTTTTCCTTTTTTAATAAAATCCTGATTTTCCTCAAGTCTCCATTCTCCTCCCTGTAATCACGTGCTTCAAGGGAAGGGGTCTCATTTCCAACCCAAGGTAAGGTCAAACCGTCAACAAGATTCTGTTCCCTGACAGAGAAGGTTTAGGCACGACCTGTGATACCATTCCAGCCAATGAATGATAGGTGAAGGGACATCTGCTGAGAGGCTTCTGATTATAATTTCTTTGCTCATAAAATGGGACATGTAGAAAAATGTTTTCTTCCCTTGAACATAGTCATGAGAGAACCTGGTCATATTTGAATATGACTCCTGGGATGGAAGCACCCATGAGAAGAACTGGCCAGAGGACCAATTAACACCCTTAAAATTGCAAGAAGAAAAGATGTAAAGAACCTGGGCCCCTGTTCACCCAGTTAAAACCCAGGACCAAAATCCTTTGAAGTTTTTTTAATTGAGATTAAAACAAAAAAATTTTTTTTCTTATTGTTGAAGATAGCTAAATTGGAGTTTTCTGTTATAGCCCAAAGCACCCCATTATAATTGGTTTCTCGTTTTATGCCTATTCTTGTTACAAATGATCATAAGTGGAGACAAGAGCAAAAAAGGCAATATTGGGCCATCCATTGAAGAATGCAAAAGAGAGGGAAACATTTATTCTGCTGAAAAGTAAGAAGTAATTTAAGTTTCTTCAAAAATGCTTCTAGAGTCCTGCAGGATGCCAGGCAATGATAACGATAAACAAATGAAGAAAGGGTAAGTTAATTAAGAAGACTTTAGAGACATTGAAGAAATTTGGAGATTCTTACCACAGCATGATCTCTCTGTGAAGAGTTTTTCTGGGCCCCAAATACCTTTGTCTTAACATAATCACATACCAGGCCTAATGTCACAGGTTCCCAACCTTGATTTCCTGGTACCATCTTTTCTTCATGTGCACTTGAGCTACACACGTTATCCTGTTTAAGAACCAACACCAATTCTCAAGCAAAAATCTTCTAATGATTCAAGTCTCTTCTTCCCACATTTGTTTAGAGAAATGGGACTTGTAAAATTCTACCAGTAACATATCAGTAACATAGCCATAGCTTCAGGAAAACCATTTGTCGCAATAGTTGGCTATGGAAAGGAGTTAACACAGAGAGGATTAACATCTATGCCATGTGAAATCATGGCCCCCGCAACTAATATAACTTCCAGCACCTCATAGGTACTCAGTCAATGTTGAAAGCATAAATGAATGAGTGCTTCTTACTATGGAAGGGCCTTTATTACATTATTTCACTGAACTCTCACATCAGCCTTAAACGTAGGTGTTGTTAATCTCAATTTACAGATGCCTAAGCTGAATCAGAGACCTTAAGTAAATTGCCCAACATTACACATAGCTAACAAATCCAGATTTCAAATCCATGTCTTTCTAATTCTATAGCCAATTCTTTTGCCATGGCTTTTGGAAATATGTGACAAGAAATTTAAGGATTGATTTAATTTTAGATATTACCCTACATCGGGCATTTGTTTGGTTTTCTTTTTAAAGTATGGATTATAATTTTGTGAAATATGAACTCTGGCTAATTTGGATTTTGAGATTAGCTGCCACCAAAATATACAGACATGAGTGAATAAATTAAATTAAAATTTCTCCAATTCTTTATGTGGTACACATATATGTGCGTCTACTCTCTGATATTTTTTTCAAGAGTGACATTCATCTAAATGAGAAAGCATTCATAATTACACACACACACACACACACACACACACACAAACACACACACATGTGCGCACATGAGCGCACACAGTGGAAGACCATAGGACTTTTCTAAGGGGAACAAAAGCTAAAGATCCCTGCCTCAACCCATCAGCACCTAACTAACCTAATGAAATGTGTAAATCAACTCTACACATTCGCCTTCTTTGTCTTCAGCACATGGTAACATTTTCACACCTTTCTTCTGCAGTGTCCATAATTTTACACATGAAGAAAAGGATTGTAATAGTTAGCAGTTCTTTATTATCAAGGACACAACTTTACAAATGCATTCAAATATGTCTTTCTTTGTAGGCACAGGGATGCTCATATGAGAACCCCCTACCCCCACTGTAAGTCTCAGGGTGGTCTGTGTTTGAAAAAACAAGACGGTTTTGTCAATGCTTTTCACCTAATCTAGGCCATTGCTACTTAGAGCTAAAAACTTAGATTTTGCATATTCCAGAGTTAGAAGTCCATTGATAATATGCTTTCTGATAAATTTTAACCTCTGCTTGCTTTAGATGTCTTTGTACAAAATTATTGAGTCATTTTTAATCACCATAAAACATCAGAGAATTAACTTGGAACATGTGGGAAGACATGTGGGTGGAAAAGGAAATCCTATGAAGTGTAAAGAATTTTTTAGTTAAAATTAGCAAGATTATTAATATTTGAAAATTACGAACTCAGCAGGATCACTAAAATGTTTTCATTTTTAAGAGCATTCTATCAGAAACATACTCTGAAAACATATGCAGAACTCAGGACCCATACAGTGAACAGAATTCAAACTGAATGAAGGCACGTATGCCCTCAAAAGATATTTTCATCCTTTTTTTATAGTTTTTTTCCTTTCTTGCTAATAATTACTGATTTCAAATTTTACTATACAAAACTAAATTCTTGCCAAATTGTGCACTTCTGTAATACTCTTAAATTTCCTGTGTGATTTCAAGTGTGTCTCTTTATGGATATGCATGTCTACATATGTGTACGCTTGTATGCACAATGGAATAATTTAATTCAACAAGTTGTGCCTTCAACCACAACAGTATTTGGTTGTTGTAGATCATTGTTTTGTTTTGTTAAGATTTGAGAGTTTCAAGAATCTTATTATTTCAATGAGCCAGTGTTCATAGAGGCACTTTTAACTTTTTCTATAAATGAAGTTAAGACAAGGGTTGGATAACTCAAACTCATGGAATAGTCAGCTTAACTAGCATCAGGTAATAGTCTAGGGGCCATGGGCCAATTCTAAAAACCTAATACCTGTGCAAAGAAAGTAGTAAAGAGGTTCCCTTTCCATAAGGTCATTTCTTTTTCACTTGCTTATAGCTCAAGAAGACAGGAATCCCACATTGACTTCTGAACTTGACTTTTTAATGTCAACAGCTCCCACTCTTCCAACTAATTTTAATGAAATATTATTATAATCTTTCATTAAAGCTCATTTTAATTTTATGTAATGAGGACACTCTAGCTGATGTTCTTGATAGCCAACCAAAGATTAAAGCTAAACTGCCATCACTCCGATTATTTTATGTCATGACAAAATACAGTGTATCTTAAACATTCCTTTCAGAGCTGGAAATAAAATTTAAAGTTGGTTCCCAATTCATTTAATTTCATCATTAACTTCAATATCAAGAAAGTAAAATCTACTTGCAACCACATTAGGTTTGTGCGGCCATAGCTCAATAGTTTCTGAGCAGCAGTTCTTAAGTGTTTTGGTCTCTAGGCCATAGCAAATGTTTAGAAAATATAGAAGACTTAAAGAGCTTTTATCTGTATGAGTTATACCTATAAATATTTACCATATTAAAAATTAACACCGGTAAATTTTAGAATATTTATTATTATTTTAAAATGACAATAATATATAAAATAATGATGATAAATAAACATTATTACTTTTTTTAAAAAACTATATTTTCAAGAAAAAGTAAGCAATTTAGTGAGGAGCATGGCATTTTAAATCTGGCTTAATAGAAGACAGCTGGATTGTCAGATCAATAGTGTGTCTGTCAGGTGTTCTTCCCAATAAAGATGACATTCCATCAAGGAAAATGTTGCTAGTTTAGCTTGCAACTCATACAATCTCACAGTGTTCTTGTCAAGATGACCATTGCACTTCAGCGTGCATACTTCCCATTTTATCACACAAAACACTAAAAAGACAAATGCTCAAGGGTCAAAATTTAATAAAATCAATCCTTTTTAAAGCATTGTCAAAGCAATTCTTAAGAACAACTGGCATTATTACTGTTATCATTTCCCATGAACACATGGCAGTGCTCATTATTTTTTCCTGCAAACACATGGCAGTGAAGTATGACATAACTAGTAACTAGCACAGCTGGG
Source organism: Pteropus vampyrus (assembly GCF_000151845.1). NCBI lineage: Eukaryota > Metazoa > Chordata > Mammalia > Chiroptera > Pteropodidae > Pteropus > Pteropus vampyrus. The sequence continues at coordinate 322,837 of NW_011889144.1, forward strand.
TGCCTCTGCCTTGTTTTGGGCTCAGGCCCCAGCAGTTTACTCACCATTGATTCTGCACCTTCAACAAATGTCCAAATGCCAACATAGTGAAAAGGGCAAATAACATTTTGGCATTATCTTGAAAATAGTTTGGATCTTAGGATCTTTTATAAAGGTTTTTGGATTCCCCAGATGCTGCTGTAGCACATTTTGAAAATTGCTAAATTAGATATTGGGGTAAAGGTTTGGAAAAAAAGAGAAAAAAGACAGTTGTTTTACTAGAAATCTATGAGAACACATAAAAAAAATAATTCAAGCACAAGCCCTAGTTGGGTAAGAGTGGGTGGCTGTCTTTAATTATCAAAGTGGTGTACTTTGAGAGTTTTGCCTAGAAAGAACAGATATATTAACATATAAAGGGCTAAGCAGCATCTGCAGTTGGAGAGATTGTATCTACCAAATTGCAAGAGAAGAATGAATAGGACTTCAAACCGACACTGGTGCACTGCTGGTTAATGTGAGGCAATGGGCTTGCTCTGCTTTTCTAAGAAAGTTCTGAATATGCATCTCCTATCTCCACGCCCTTGATCCTCCTGAGGATGGGGTAAGGAAGAGTACATAAATCTCAGCATAACTGAAATTGTTGGTGATTTTAATAAAAGCCAATATTCATTTTTTTAAAATAGAAATGTGACTTGCGTCCTACAGAAAACCAAATAGTTTAATTTAAAAAAAAAAATCTTAGAAAGTAAGAAAAGTGTCATTTTGGTGAATTGGGTAAAATTTGTAAAATCCTAGTATGCAGGCAATTCACATTTCAGACCATAAATCCATTTTTTTAAAGCAAACAAAGACAATAAAAGCTAACAATGACTAGCGCTGCAGTTAATCTTTAGAATTCAATTTATGTCTTGGCAGTTTACTCTGTTTTCGGTGAACGCAGGTTTTTGAAAGCTTTTTGGCTTCAGTTCAGGCAAAAGCAAAACAAGGCTGAAAATGTACCGTATTATGAGACTTTCAGATTGATGCCAAAGACAGCAACTCTCAGCTCATTTATTTTAAAGGTTGTGCATCTGATTATAAGTGTCTTTAATAAGCTTTTTTGGGAACAGAGTAGGATAGGTCTAAACATGGAAAGTAAATGCATCGCTAATGTGTATTGATATTTTAAGAATATTGATAATTCATAACTAGTTTACACAGAAAATACATTACAAAGTATTTGCAAGGTGTTTTTAAGTCTTGTTTGGACCAGTTGTTGATCACTTTATTACTGTTTAATAAGCTATTAAGGAGACAACGTTACTGCAATATAATTGTTTATTAAACCTTTTACAATGAAATGAGCACTTAGAGAGAACTGTCTCTGCTTTATCTTAACCAGTAATTATAATATATTTACCATGTGTTTTCTTATGTCATTGATGCATAGTAAATTGTATGTATCGTGGTTTCGCATTTTACCCATACAAGTGGTTATTTTATAAATGTGTTAAATCTAATTAGAATGTATAGAGCCAAAAATGTATACAGCCACCAATACAAAGCCCTGCCTACCTGGCCATTTGTTGCCTAATTTCATTCTCTTTGCTGCAGAATAGATATTGAGCCATGTTTAATTAGTGGGACTGGGTGGCAGGTTCAAGTTAAAAAAGAACTTTTAACCTGAAAATTTTAACCTGGGAAGTTACTGGTGAGAAAAATTTATACACTTTCTATCGTAGAAGCCAGTATCTTATTGTGTTCGTGTGATTTCATGGGTCAGCCATGCACATATGTGGTCTGACAGACCAACTGGTGCTAATCTTTATAATCCCCAGGGGTCTCAGTAAGCTTCTTGAAGTGATCTTTTCTAGTGTCATATATCTAAGAAGACTGTTCTGAGTAAACATATATGTATTTCATAATGCGTATGATATAAATAAACAATATAGGGAAATAGGCAGGGAGAACCCCAAAGCCTCTATAGAGTATATATTTTTACATGGAAAATTTTAAGGATCCAAATCACCCTTAAAAACTAAGTAAATGCAAATGATGGTTCATTACATAGATTTCTATAGTTAGGAAGAAACAAAGCAATCTGGATTTGAATCTCGGCTCTACTTACTAGCTGTGTAATCTTGCAGAAATTACCTCTGAATCTTTGTATCCTGTTCTGTAAAATGAACATAATGATAACATCTACTTCATAGGGTTCTTGTGAAGATGAATTGAATAAAGTGGTCCATGAATTAGTTCTGGTAAATAATAAGTGCTCAATAAACGGTAGCAATTGTTTTTGTTGCTGCCTTTGTAAATCCTGACTTTTCCTTTTGTAATCACTCCGCTACAAAATACTACTGAAGCAAGTGGGGTGTCAAGCAAGAGCTGACATCTCAGTTCTACTAGGGGAGAGGAAGGGGAGCTGGTCTGTGGACACAGGTTCTCCCACCAGGCCATTGCTACTTCAATTGCTCCATTCGCAGTACAGCCCAGAGACAAATACCATCAGACAATAAGGTTTCAAAATTCCTTCATCAGGATGATGGGACAGAGCAAAACAAAAGAAATAGGGTTCAGCACATTATTTCTCAAGGTTACCATTTTTGCTCTTCTCCTCGGGTCTTTGAAAGAGCTGATAAATATTACATTTTATTTAGAAGACCATTAATTCAGACTGCTAAGGAAAAGATGCAACTGGTCCCTTTGATCCACATTCTTGAGGGCTGGCACTACTCTAGAGGCCCCCTGTCAATTGCCTGGAGAGAAAGCCCTAGCTCCAAGATCATGAGTACCTTTGGGACCTGTATACAGAAATAGTGTCTGCTATTGAAAGAACATGTACTTTTGATCTCTTTTTTTCTCCAAGATTTTTCTTGTGAAACATTTTAAACATACCCTAGAGAGACTAGTACAAGTAACCCCCCCAAACCCCTCACCCAGGGTAATTGTTAATATTTGGCCAATGTTAATAATTATCCTCCCTCCCACTTTTTACCCTGGGCTAATAATTATCCACCTCTCGCTTTTTACCCAGCTAGGTTATAATGAAGTTTATACTAGATGTAATGTCACTTCATTGGTAATATATTGGTAAGGTGTCTCTAAAAAATAAGGACTTCAAAAAAATAAGCGTTATGATTATTTCAACTAAAAATTAACAGAAATCATTAGTGACTTTTTGGATATGACACCAAAAGCACAGAAAACAAGAAAACATAGATACATTGAACTACACCAAAACTTAAAACTTCTGTACATCAAAGGGCATTATCAACAGAGTGAAAAGGCAACCCATAGAATGAGAGGAAATATTTGCAAATCATATATCTGATAAGGAGTTATATCCAGAACTACAACTCTACAATAACAGCAACACAACAACAACAAAAACAATTAAAAGAAATGGGCAAAGGACTTGAATAGACATTTCTCCAAAGACAACATACAAATGGCTAATAAGCACATGAAAAGATGCTTAACATCAAGTTAAGGAAATGCAAGTTAAAACCACAATAAGATACCACCTCATACCCATTAGAATGGATATTAAAATAAGAATAAAAAAAACAAATTAACAATATAAGTGAGGATATAGAGAAATTGGAACCTGCGTACACTGTTGGTGAGAATATAAAATGGTGCAGTCGCTACGGAAAACAATAGAGTAGTTCCTCAACAAAATTAAAAATAGAATTACTATATGACCCAGCAATTCTACTTCTGTGTATATACTTAAAAAAATTGAAAGTAGAATCTTAAAGAAATATTTGTACACCCATGTTCATAGCAGTATCATTTACAACAGCCAAAAGGTAGAAATAATCCAAGTGTCCATCGACAGATGAATAAACAAAACATGATATATACATACAATGGTATATGATTCAGCCTTTAAAAGGAAGAAATTCTAACACGTGCGACAGCACAGATGAACCTTGAAGACATTATACTAAGTAGAATAAGACAATCACAAAAGGACATATACTCATGTGATTTTATTCATATGAAGTACCTAGAGTTGTCAAACTTATAAAGACAGGAAGTAGAACGGTGGTTGCCAAGGACTGAGGAACAGAGAATGAAGAGTTAATGTGTAATGGGGACAGAGTTTCAATTTTGCAAGATGAAAAAAGTTCTGGAGATGGATGGTGGTGATGGTTATACAATAATGCAAATGCACTAAATGCCACAAAATTATATACTTAAAAATGGTTAAAACAAAAAATTTTATCTTATGAATATTTTACGACTATTTTTTAAATTTCTAAAAATTGAAAAAGTCAAAAATATCAAATACCCAGCCAATGTTCAAAATGTCCCAGTTGTCTCATAAATGTCTTTTTTTTTTTTAGTTAGTTAGTTTGTTCAAATCAAGATCTATACATTACATGTAGCTGCTATGCTTCTCATGCCATTTTTGGTCTATAACTATTCTTACCTCCTTTACACTCTTGCAATTTATCTATCAAAGAAACTAAATCATTCATCCTGTAAAAATTCCCATATTTTGCATTTTGCTGATTGCATCCATATGATTCTCTGTCTCCTGGATTTTCTGTAAATTGATTATTTTTTCTAGAACAATGCTATCCGATAAAATTTTCTACAATGATGGGAATGTTCTATATCAGCACTGTTTAATACAGTAGCCACTAGCTACCTGTGGCTTTTGAGCACTTGCAATGTGGCCGCTGCTAAGGAACTGAATAAATAATTTAAGTAATTTAATTTTAAATATTTTTTTAAAGCTGGGTCTAAAACAGCACAGTCCTATAGACTTGATCAGAATCAAGATCTTTTTTTGTTCAAGAAGCATTTTGATGAGATATCTCAGTGACTTGATGTTTGGTGCAAAATGCAAAATGATTTAGCATTAAGTTCCTCTCTCACTGTGTATGTTCAGAAAGGCACGCAGCAGCCCTATTTGTCACGGGCAGTAGCAGCATGGACAATGGGAGAGAATTTGGCTTTGTAGTGCCTTAGAACAATGTTTAGACCCTAGCACTGGGCTGTCCAAACTGTGTGACCTAGGGCAAGTCATTTATGTGTCCCAAGCCTCGGTATTCTCATCTGTAAAATGGAGATAACTTCCCACACTGCAAAACTTGCACTGACTGCATCACAGTAAAGATGTCCTATATGGACGATCTCTGCAGGTGGAGAAGATGATAAGAATGATTCAGCAGGAGAATGTTACTGAAGCAGGCAGAAAGTAAAAAGTAAATTTTAGTTAATGTCTTTTGTAAGATGTAAACATTGTTAAGAATGATCTTTAGGCATGTGGCAGATGTTAATTAGTGTAATTGAGAAAGGAAATCTTAGAACAGGTGTTCACAGAGAATGAGGCAAATGCGAAGATTGAGTCGGTGTCATTTGTGAAAACAGAAATCTCCTTTTTAAGGCATTTTGCACATAGGTAAATGGAAACTATGTAGTTTATTCTATATTTATTGGGCACTTGGTACAACCTAGATCTTTCTATAGATCTAAGAAGTGGGGTTAATTCACAACTAATTCTGTTGATATGAGTGCTATAGTATTTTTAAAAGTATAAATCATAGTGTGATTATAACTGTAGAAATAAAATACGATCCAATGTATATGCTGGAAGAAAATAATTATATGTGCTAATAGTAGTTATCTTTAAGTAGCAGATTAAAGCAATTCTTTTCTTTCCTATTTTTCTGTATTATTCAGATTCTTGGCATTAAATTGTACATCACTTAAAAATATTTCCTAAATGCTTTTTTATTTTTAAAAAAAAGCAGGGTTGGGGGGGTCCTGTCTGAAGGTAACTAGCTCAACTGGCCTCATCAAAGAAAAATGCTCCCTGTCCAAGAGGTCCACACGGGGTCTATGGCATAGCAGGAATGCAACATAGTCATTAACACCTTCAAGCTAGGAATGGGGGTCAGCAAATAAGAATTTAGTCCTGACAACTAGCAGATGTCCTTCTTGTAGTGGGAGGAGGATGCCAAAGGGTTAAGGGTTGAACTGTGGCTTCTAAAACTTCGCATGTTGAAGTTCCAACCCCAGTACCTCAGAATGTTGCCATTTTTGGAAATAGGTTCTTCTTACAGATAATCAATGCAACAACCTACCTGCAAGCACATACCTGCATTTAAGCATTCCAATCAGAAATGGGTTTCTCTTGGTTGTTGACTTATCTGGGGAGAGGCAGCTCTCTGACACCTTCTTAGTACCTCAGCACTTCCTGAGCGTCACACACTGCACTGGGCTTTAGGAACACCTAGATCCACATCAAAGGTGTTCTCTCTCTGTAGATGCTCACCACCCAGTAGAAGTAACAAACAGATACTCAGCTTATTATCATGCATGTAACGAGCCCCATCTAGCAGTTGGAGCAAAATAACTCTGAATGCCTCTGCATCATGAGCCTGTGAACTCCTCAAATTCCTACGAACTTCCGCTCGGAATAAATTAAGAATAAATAGCTTTCCAGTGCTTACACCAAATAAACCCAAATATGCATAATGGCTCAAACACAACAGAAATAGTCTTGTCACATGACCCAGCAAGTACACCACCCTTGCGCATTTACCCCAGAGAAAGGAAAACCTACATTTATGCAGAATATTGATCACACATATTCATGGCAGCTGATTCACAATAGCCAAAACTGAAAACTACCCTAAAGTCCTTCAGTGGGTGAGTGGTTATACAAACTGTGGTCCATCTGTACCCTGGAATAATACCCAGCACTAAAAAGGAACAAACTATTGATGAACCTCAAGGGAATCAGGCTGAGTGGAGAAAAAGCCAGCCTTAAAAAGACGTGTACTATATATTTCCATCTACACATTTTGGAGATAACAAAATGAGTTGGAGAACAGATTCCTGGTTGTCAGGGGTCAGGGAGGGGAAGAGGGCTGGGTATGGGATGGGGGAAGCCTTAGGGACCGAGATATGGATCTTGATTGTGGTAGCTGTTACTGGAAGCATCACGCAAATAAAATTGCACAGAACTCTGCTTGCATGCATGTGAGTGTATGAGCACACACGTCTAAAAGGAAGAAACTGAAAAATTTCTGTGGATTTGACTACTGTCAACTTCCTGGTATTGATATTGTGCTAATGTTATACAAGGGACCTTCCTATACAAGTGTTTGCAACTTTCTGTGAATCCGTAATTATTCAAAATAAAATGTTTTTAAAAAGTAAGCAAGGAGGTAGAGGGCTCTGCCAAGGTATAAAGCATGCACGGGTTCATCCCAGGAAAACTGCTTTTTTCGATGAGGTTAAAACACGCATCCTATACGGTCTCGAAGTGCATGAATTGTAGGTGTGCTGCTCTGAATTTCTGCATCGAATTACACTCATGTAATCACCTTAAAACTTTACAATGTTCCCTTCTGCCTCCCCATTTATTACTGGGCCCCTCAGAGAAACCCCACTCTGACTGGAGCAAAATCAGAGACTGGACGCGTCTTTGTCTGACTTCTTCCATTTAGCATGTTTGAGCTTTGTCCACTTGGCGGCATGTATTAATCATTTGCTCTTTTTTATTCTTAAATTGAATTCCATTGTAGGAACACACCACATTTTATTTAGCCACTCCCCAGTCAATGCACATTTGGGTTATTTCCCTAAACAAGTTGGGGCATTGGGGATGCTTATCTTTAGCTTGAAGAAATACTGCTGAACAGGTTTTCAAGGTGATTGCCCCAACTTACACCAAGAATTAATGGGTATGTGTGTATGTTTCTGAATAGGACACATGTTTATATGGTTCAACATCAAAACAATGTAAAAAAAAAAAAAGTGAAAAGTGTTGTAACCCACCCCACCTGCCCTATTCTCTAACATTTTCATTAGTTTCCTATGTATTCTGCCTGGGTTTCTTTGTGTAAACAGTAGGAAATATAAATGTTTATTCTTATTTTCCCTCCATTCCTTACACAGAACATAGCATTATATACATACCTTTCTGCACCCTGCTTTCCCACTAAACATTGTGTTCTGGAGTTATTTTCTTATTTCTGGTAGAGAACTTTCTCATTCATTTTTACAGCTCCATATTTCATTTGTAATAAGTTATATCTTTAATCTATTGACCATTTAGATTATTTTCAATTATTTCATAATTTGCACAAGGTTGCGATAATCTTTTGCATACGTTTTGCACATGTGAAGGTATATCTTTAAGATAAATTCCCAGAGGTAGGATTACATCTGAAATTTTAATAGATATCATGAAATCGCACTTTAGCAAGCACTCCCACAAAAAAATATGTGTACTTTTTCTCCAGCCCACAGAGCATATTGTCCAAATTTTGGATTTTTGTCAGGCTCATAGGTGAAAAATGGTATCTTGGTAAGTTGAGCATCTTTTCATGCATTTAGCAGTCATTTGCATTCCATTTTCTGTGGACCAATTTGTTCACTTCCTTCAGTTCCTTTATCTATTTTTCCTTAAGGTCTGTTCTTTTTCTTACTGATTTGCTACTTTACACGGTAGTAAAATTAATCCTTTGTGATATAAGTTGCATTTCTTTTAATTACAGTTGAAGTTATGTGTCTTAATTAATTTCCCCAACCCAAGTTATAAAGGACTTTGCCCATGATTTATTCTAGTATTTGTATGGTTTCTTTTGTTTATGTTTAATGTTTTGATCCATTTGGACTCTGTTCTAAAGCACGGTGTGATATGTAAACCCAAATTATTTTTTCCAGTTGGCTTTGCAGTTATCTCGGAACTGTTTGTCCTTTGACTTGAGATGTTACCTTTATTAAATACAGTCATCCCTCAGTATCTTTGGAGGGTTGATTTCAGGACGCACTCAGATACCAAAATCCCGGATGCTCAGTCCCTTATATAAAATGATGTAGTATTTGCATATAGCCTACATACATCCTCCCATTTACTGTAAATCACCTCTAGATTACTTATAATACCTAATATGATGTAAATGCTGTGTTGTTTGGGGAACAAAGACAAGAAGAAGAAGCCTGTACATGTTCAGTACAGACGCAGCCACCTTAGGCCTAACTACACAGTACATGTCTGCAAAAACATACTTTTGTTGAGTTCATATTGCATTTATACGATAACTTGAAAGAATTTCTATGTTTTTGGTGTTGCAATTTCCTATTCCAGAAAATTGTATCTTTCTCTTTGCACAAGTCTTTGTTTACTTTTGTATTTCTAGTTTTTGTTGTTGTAGCTAATGATAATGCTTTTATTTGTGTGTGTGTGTATGGTGGTAAATGGGGGTCTTCTATTTTACATTCTAATTTGTTGTACCTATAATGGATATTGATTTAAGAAAACTGGGCTGGACTCTTCAAAAATGACAATACCATGAAAGCCAAAAAAATTTTTAAAAGGAAAAAATAAAACAGATGGGAAGACCATTCGAATTAAAATGTGTGATTCTTGTTTGGTTCTGTATTTTTGAAAACCTTTGTTAAAAAGAACATTTTGGGGGCAACTGGGGAAATTAGTGTATGGACCGTATAACTAGATGTCAGTACTGAATCAAGGGTGATTGACGGGTTGGGTGTTGTGGTTTTGCAGGAGAATGCCCTTTTCTAGTCAATGACGGAGTGTTGGGTGAAGGATTGCCAGTCTGCAATTTAGTTTTAAATAATTTAACATCAAATAATAACAGGCCAAAACTGCACATACACAACTCACACAGAAGTATACACACACAGAGAGAGATGCACACTTGGAAAACTGTTAACAACTGGTGAATATAAAGTGTTCATTGCTTTATTCTCTCAGTTTTTTTTTATAAGTTTGAAATTTTTTAAAATAAAAAGTTGAGGTAAAAGGAAAGTACTCATGCAAAATGTTTGGCATGCAGTAGTCTTCAGCGATGATTATTTTGCTTGTTCACATCCTAGGGAGGACCAAAATTCTAGGTAGAAGACAGGGTTTTAAACATCTGTGGGTGTCTCCCACCCTATCCGCAGAAAGTCCCCAGGCGTGAGCAGCCTCAGAGCTTCTCTCAGCTGCTGCAGATGATGCAAAGTCCTCTGGGCACCACCAGCCACAAGGATTGCTTTGTTTCCATACTTAAAATGTCTTGATCCACTATCTTCCAAAATTCATTTACTGTTAAAGATTCTCCTCCCACCACATCCTCCAATGCCTCCAGCCTGAGCTGGCAGCTGCTTGAAGCCCAGCAGTGGGTGGAGTGTGGTTGGTCTCTCCCCTTGATCTTCCATCTCCACCCCCTCGCCCCATCCCCAGGTACTGGACACTCCTCCAGGGCACCAGCAGGGGGATGGGGATGCGAAGGCAGTGCAAACCTCCCCTGACCCACATGGTGGTAAAGGGCAATCATTTCCCCAAGCCGGGCAGGTGTCTAAAGCAGGATCCTGTGAGAAGCCTTATGACTCTCTGGAATCTGGAGGCCTCTCCCATGGCATCCCATGAGTGCTGAGGACTTTGTCTCTCCAGGGACCCCCTTCTGCTACTGAGCATTGGACAAAAAGCCTCCAGCTCTTCATGCTACTGTCTCCTGGTGCCTCCAGCTGCACTGGCTGATGTCCACATGTGCTTTGCCCAGCACTCAGGAGGATAGTTCAGGCCAGTGCAGCCACCTCGCTGAGCTCCACCATCAAAGCAGGGTCCTCAGTCTGCCAGGTGGCATAGCAGGTCCTCTGGCTGTTTCTGTCAAGCCCCTTGAACTTGATCTGAGCTGAGGAGGCTAAAAATAAGGCTTGACATGTGTCCCCAAGAAACTCACAGTCCGCAAGAAAGAAGCACAGCCATTTCAGAGGGTCTGACAGGAAGAAGGAGGCATATTCACATAGCCGAGATATCAGGTTGGCGGCCTGAAGGCTGATGTTGGTGATGAGTCCCTAACTCTGAGATGTTTGCCAAATAGAAGGGAGGACAGACAAAGGGTAGAACAAGCAGAGACATGGGGCAAAGGTGGAACCACTTACTCAGCCGCTCCAGGTCATTTACAAAGGGGTGATTTAGTCACAGAGAAAACCAGAAATAGGTGAGGCCAGAGTGAAGGAGACCCAGGAAGCTGTGTTACCTGAGCTTTATCCTGTAGAAACAGGGAGCCACTGAAAAGCTTCCAGCTCAGACCTGCTCTGATTATATCTGTACTTTACAAAGATCATTCTGGAAACAATCTGGAACATGGGTTAGAGGGGAAGCTGACTAGGGTTCTGGGGCAGCAGACTTTAGCCAAAGCGATGAAAGAAGAGGCCAGGCAGCACAGAAGTGGGAGGTCAGTGAAGGGGGCTAGTCTGGGCCACGACTGGACATGGGGCTGAGGGACAGAAGGCTGGAGGCCACTG
>NW_011889144.1:334136-336235 GCF_000151845.1 Pteropus vampyrus
CAGAAAGTCCCCAGGCGTGAGCAGCCTCAGAGCTTCTCTCAGCTGCTGCAGATGATGCAAAGTCCTCTGGGCACCACCAGCCACAAGGATTGCTTTGTTTCCATACTTAAAATGTCTTGATCCACTATCTTCCAAAATTCATTTACTGTTAAAGATTCTCCTCCCACCACATCCTCCAATGCCTCCAGCCTGAGCTGGCAGCTGCTTGAAGCCCAGCAGTGGGTGGAGTGTGGTTGGTCTCTCCCCTTGATCTTCCATCTCCACCCCCTCGCCCCATCCCCAGGTACTGGACACTCCTCCAGGGCACCAGCAGCGGGATGGGGATGCGAAGGCAGTGCAAACCTCCCCTGACCCACATGGTGGTAAAGGGCAATCATTTCCCCAAGCCGGGCAGGTGTCTAAAGCAGGATCCTGTGAGAAGCCTTATGACTCTCTGGAATCTGGAGGCCTCTCCCATGGCATCCCATGAGTGCTGAGGACTTTGTCTCTCCAGGGACCCCCTTCTGCTACTGAGCATTGGACAAAAAGCCTCCAGCTCTTCATGCTACTGTCTCCTGGTGCCTCCAGCTGCACTGGCTGATGTCCACATGTGCTTTGCCCAGCACTCAGGAGGATAGTTCAGGCCAGTGCAGCCACCTCGCTGAGCTCCACCATCAAAGCAGGGTCCTCAGTCTGCCAGGTGGCATAGCAGGTCCTCTGGCTGTTTCTGTCAAGCCCCTTGAACTTGATCTGAGCTGAGGAGGCTAAAAATAAGGCTTGACATGTGTCCCCAAGAAACTCACAGTCCGCAAGAAAGAAGCACAGCCATTTCAGAGGGTCTGACAGGAAGAAGGAGGCATATTCACATAGCCGAGATATCAGGTTGGCGGCCTGAAGGCTGATGTTGGTGATGAGTCCCTAACTCTGAGATGTTTGCCAAATAGAAGGGAGGACAGACAAAGGGTAGAACAAGCAGAGACATGGGGCAAAGGTGGAACCACTTACTCAGCCGCTCCAGGTCATTTACAAAGGGGTGATTTAGTCACAGAGAAAACCAGAAATAGGTGAGGCCAGAGTGAAGGAGACCCAGGAAGCTGTGTTACCTGAGCTTTATCCTGTAGAAACAGGGAGCCACTGAAAAGCTTCCAGCTCAGACCTGCTCTGATTATATCTGTACTTTACAAAGATCATTCTGGAAACAATCTGGAACATGGGTTAGAGGGGAAGCTGACTAGGGTTCTGGGGCAGCAGACTTTAGCCAAAGCGATGAAAGAAGAGGCCAGGCAGCACAGAAGTGGGAGGTCAGTGAAGGGGGCTAGTCTGGGCCACGACTGGACATGGGGCTGAGGGACAGAAGGCTGGAGGCCACTGACCTTGGTGTTCCTACTGGGGAAGGGGTGCCATTTAGAGAGACAGGCATTGAAGGGGAGGACCAGACAGTGAGTGGACACAAGGAAGCATTTGCCTTATGCTCAGCCTTTTCTGTGAAAAGGGCTTTTTAAGATCATGAACCAGGAGAGAGGGAAGAAGAAGAGGACTCAAAGATGCAGAATGGCAGTGGGTTAAGGGGCTGTCAAACGCTGATGGGCTCACCAGAAGCTGGCAGCACTGGGAAGGACCCTTGTCCAGAAGCACCTCCAACAGATATCCTGGGCTTGGAAGTTCCTTTTTTCACAAAATCTCAATGGGCATGTTTCTCTACACTAAACAACTGTAAGGAATGTATATTACAAAGGCATCGGGCCCCAAAGTGGGAGGACGTCCAGCTGAATGATGAGTGGGAAGGGGTGGCGGATGCCAAGTAAATGTGACATGCATTGTGTTGGGCGTGGCAACACCAAAGAGGATCCCCTGAAGGCGCTTGGAGAAGCCATGCTGGATATGGGAAGAAGGATGGTTGAGGTGCTGTGATGAGAACGTGAAAACTGCATGAGTGAAAACAAAGGAAACTAACATAGTCCCCTGCAGCAGAGGCAGGAGAATTTGCTGTACATCAAGAGGTCATAATGCTCTTCCAGAGAGCTCCAGGAAGAAAACATTGAGAGACCAAACCTGATACCAGACCCACATTTAGGAAAGATGATGGTAGGTATTTACAGAGGCATAGAGACTTGAGTTTT
>NW_011889144.1:336980-339027 GCF_000151845.1 Pteropus vampyrus
TTGTGTTGGGCGTGGCAACACCAAAGAGGATCCCCTGAAGGCGCTTGGAGAAGCCATGCTGGATATGGGAAGAAGGATGGTTGAGGTGCTGTGATGAGAACGTGAAAACTGCATGAGTGAAAACAAAAGAAACTAACATAGTCCCCTGCAGCAGAGGCAGGAGAATTTGCTGTACATCAAGAGGTCATAATGCTCTTCCAGAGAGCTCCAGGAAGAAAACATTGAGAGACCAAACCTGATACCAGACCCACATTTAGGAAAGATGATGGTAGGTATTTACAGAGGCATAGAGACTTGAGTTTTATCGAGGCCCATTGTGGTGTGTGAGTCATCGCACCCTCATCACTGGGAATGCCCAGTGCCTCTGCACCTGCCATGTGCCTGGAGCTCCTGACTTTGTCTCCATAGAATTCTCAACCCAGCCAGCTGGCCAAGGGGAGCTCAAGAAGGTTTGAAAGGGTCAGTAGGTTCTAGAAAAGGAAGAGGAAGCATATTAGGAGAGGAAAATGACATGAAGAAAGACACGGACTTTGCAAGTTATTCTGAATGCAAGCTTCATGACCCCCTAGAACTTGTGGCATTACTTAGATGATAAAATTAATTAGTTTTCTTTGTAGATTTATTCTTTCCATCTCTAAGGTGTCTCTACATTATTTTCACTAACTGATTAATGGCCAGATGTTTGGGTCAGGTCTAAGCACACCTCTGCTCTGTTGGACTGGAGCCCAGTGCTCTTCTCTGCAGATCCTGTAGCAGGAGTCATCCAGGCCACTCGAGGTGCACCAGGCGAAGGCCAGGGTTAGAGCAGGTGCCAGGAGAAGGCCTGAAAGTTGAATCAGCGAGGTAAGAAAACCCTGCAGAGTTTATGAGTGATGCCAGAGGCTTCCCCGGTATGAACTTACCTAGCACTTAACCCAGACTGCTGGTAGCTCAGCTCTCTCAAAAACACATGAAGAAACTGATGCTTTTCAGATGTGACTTTGTTAAATAAGAAAATTCTCATTGCTTTTTTGAAGACATAAAACAGTTTATGAGAAAAATATGAGACACCAAATAACATAAGCTACTTCAGATTGAGATGGCTTCTGTGACTAAACTGACCTCTGGGCATAATCAGAGGGAGGGGTAGACCAAAAGGTAGCATCCCTTATATTTGAAAAGTTTATTACATAGCATTTCTCTCAACAAACCTCATTGCATCTTTACTCTGTGTGTCCCACAGTTTTTTCTTCAGCCCTGTAACAGTCCTCAGCTTCTTTCTTCACCACAGCATGTCTCTAGAACATAGTAGCTAAAGATGCAGTCCTGATATGAACCTGTAAAAGAGCCCTGGAGAACCCTGAAGTGGCACCTGGAAGCCTGTCCAAGCCATCCAATGACAAAGGCTCTGCTCAAACTTTTGTTAATTAGGGCAAGTGAAGTCCAAGAATCTGACTCTTGCAGATTCACAACTGAGAGGCCGGATTCCATTAGAATGAGTCCTGGTGGCCATCTGAAGGAGTGTGACAGGGGTCACTGAGCACAGAACAGGAGCAGGAAAATGGTGGAGGTGGACTCCACCTTTGGGAAGCATCCCCTGTCACACACAGGACCCCTGCTCTTCCCCCAAAACTAGAGCAGGTGACAAAGAGAGGATGGAGGTCAATTTTCGACTGTTTTCCATCTTCTGGCTGCATGAGCTACATTCTCACAGTCCAAAGCTGCTGGAATTGTCCAAGTTTCTAAGGATCCAAGCTCTGCCCCACCTGTCTAGTAGAAAGTATTTCATTTTATCACGCAGGTTAGATTTCTATGCCTGTCAAGCAAGGCCTCATTCTCAAGAAGACAACTTGATTGACATATTTTCACACCCATGGAGTTTCAAATAAAGTCAAAGTCCAAAGAAAATGCCACAGTTGCGGACTCACACGAGCGAAAATCAATGAGAGGCTCCAGTGCAGGTCCGCGTGTGGACTCAAAAAGCTGCACATTTCAGGCTTTGTTTTTACAGCTCCGCAGGAGGGTCAGTGTTAAGCATCCCCAGCAGTCACCTGGGTTTTTGGCTCTC
>NW_011889144.1:340077-372595 GCF_000151845.1 Pteropus vampyrus
TTATTCAGGCAGAGGCTTGAATTGTATCTCCTCAGAATTAATATGTTCAAGTTCTAACCCCTAGCACCCCAGAATGTGACATTGTTTGGAGAAAGGTCTTCACAGAGGTGATCAAGTGAACTGGGATCGTTAGGTGGGCCCTACTCCAGCATGACTGGTACCCTTATGAAAAGGGAGAAGAGACACATGTGCACAGAGAGAAAAGTTCATGTGGCGATGAAGGTACAGATCTACAAGCGAAGGAGAGCCTGGAACAGATTCCCCTCACAGCCTCAGAAGGAACCAACCCTGCTGACACCTTGACCTTGAACTTCCATTCTCTTGAATGTAAGACAATAAGTTTCTATTATTTAAGCCACCCAGTCTGTGGAACTTCGTTATGACAACTCTAGCAAACTAATACAGGGGGGTGGTGTAAAACAGTGGATGTTAATTTTATTATTCCATCATATGTCCACATCCTAACAGAGCTTTAAGGGCCTTCACGTGTTGGTACCCACTTTCTGAGAGCTCTGTTTCCTCTAACACTGAAGTCTATATCATCCATGCTTTGCAAACACCTCCCATCCACCATGCGAAGCTCACCTACAGGCCCTGCCTCGGGCATTTTCACTTCCTGAAACTTCCTCAGCTCTTCCTCTTAACCAAACCACCATCTGGCCTTCTCTAGAAATGATCCTGTCATCCCAAGGTGTCTTCCAGTCCCCTCTCAGCCCCTCCTTGACTGCTGCTGAGCCGGAGCTGCTGGGGCACATAGTCTTTATCTGTGCAAAGTGCAGGTAACAAACCACAGAAACACAAACACACATTTTTCTCTCTTTTTCTGCCACTGAACCCTATTTTACCTCAATCCTCCAGTGTACCTGGCAGCTAAAAACTTAATCTCAGTGGATTTCAGTTTTTCTCAGCCAATTCAGGGTGTTTCGCGGCCCAAAAACCTTGGTGTCCTTGATAGCTCTTCTTCTCTCACAGCTCATACCCAGCACATCAGGAAATATACCCCAAACCTGTGCCCATCTCAGCATTTCCACATACCCTGTCCCCACTGGGTCATGTACTACAATCTCCTTCCTGGACGATGGTCTCCTCCTTGCCCACCCCCAACTTCCACCCTGGCCCCCAGAGTCTACTCTCATCCAGTGGCTAGCCCAGTCTTTGAAAATGTACCACAGTCTACTCACTCTCCCGCTCGGAATCCCTCCTTGCCTGTCAACTCACTCAAATCTCAAGAAAAGCTTTCGCCGAGTTCCCGAGATCGCCCCCTCCACCTCACCTCGCCGACTGGGCCACATTTCCCTCTTCTCATTTTGCTCCAGGAAATTGGTTCCTTGGAATTTTTTGAACACTCCAAGCTTTCTCCCACCCCCGGCTTCTGTTCATGATGCTCACTCTGTCCAGACAGCTCTGCTCGAATGTCCCCTTCCCTGGCTCTCCTATACTCTCTCTCCCCTTAACCTTGCTTCATTGTTTCCAAAGCATTGATCACCCTTTAATATCAACATATCATGTACATATCTGTTAGTTTATTGTCTATTTTCCCGACTAGAGTGCAAGCTCTAAGAGTATGAAAGTTGGTTCGCAGCCGTATTTCCAGAACCTAGATTACTGACTAGCAGCAGGCTCTCAATAAATATGTGCTGAATTAATGAAAAACTGAGTTACTTTTCTCCTATATCCATCAGCCTTGAAAAATAATCTATTCTCCCAGATCCTAAGCCAATCTCTTAACTCCTTGTTTCACTTGTTTCTACTGTAAAGTAGGAGCAATACTACAAATGCATGTAATTCCTTCATGACAAAAATGATTATTAGAAATGTCTCAAGCATTTGGGGGTGGGGAATGTAAAATACATCTTTTCTCTACTAAAGAGTTCTATTATAAAGACAACGAATCATGTTAGGCTTGGTGTATCTACACCTCTGAAGTTCAATGTGATAACTCAATGTAGTTTTTTAATTTTAGTTTAATAAAATTAAAGCTTTAGTAGCTCAGTTGCATTCACTTCATATCTAGTGCTCAATAGCCACATGTGCCTAGTGGCTATAGCAGTGGACAATCGGATAAGGGCATTGCCATCGTCACAGAAAATTCATCAGAAAGCATAGGTCTAACCCTTGATTACCTGGAACTATTCTCTGTCTCCAATTTCAGGGAGATAAACTGAGGTTATTTAATGTAGAGAGAAAGAAAATAATTTACTGTTTAAATACTGTATCATGATAAGAAAAATTAGCAGATTCATAAAAAATTATTTCAATAAACCATCTTGCCATGTGGGAGGGTTCCTCATGAATGTGTACATGGAAAAGAAACAGTAATAAAACTGTATAAGATGATCTGAGCATCAACATTTGGAGCAAACATTAAATCATTCTCCTAATGCTTCATGCTGAAGTTCCTATTTTTCCACTGTGGGCAACAGTGCAAAACTGTAATAGTATTTAACACAAGGAAATCCAGCCCTGCTGGTGCCAAGACATAACCATGATTTTGTTTTGGTGGCCCCCGTAATCACACAACGGTGGAGTAGAACAGAGCTGCCAAAGGTAATTTTTGGCATATGTGTTGTTTCCCATCCATATATTTTTTAATCCAAAAATGTGTGGGAAACTCTGATTTCTAGACTTGAAAAATATAGTTCGTTGGGTCCCCTTTTATTCCATGTTCACCTTTGGACCATGAGTTGGGAACTCAAGCCTGTGGCCTTGCCCTAGTCACCTCTCAGCTCTGTGCCTCCTCAACTACAAAACAAAGCTGATAATTTCTCACTGAACTTGTATCCCTTACTAAAACAATGCAACTATATATGGATTTGAATACATTTTGGAAGAAAATGTTAAATAAAGTTAAAAATTGCTAACCTTTATGTATCATAGCCTCACGGTCTCTAAGATGAATGCGATACTATTTGCTTTTGACTCTGTGGGATTTTAGATGTGAAATAATGAAAGAATAAATCAATTCCACTTCCAATTTTCCTCCTCTCGGTGAACGTCCCTACTGTTCACCAGGCTGAAATTTCTTTCTCTTCCTGTCTCCATCTAGTTTCTCAGCAGGTCCTGGCATTTCCTCCGCATAATTACATTTCAACCTATCTATCCTCTTTGTCTCAACTGCCACCAGCCTAGATCATGTCACCCTGTCTCTTACTGGGACAAATGCAATAGCACCTCACTGGTTTCTCTGCCATCTCTCTGCCTTCCTCAAATCTATTTTCCTCAGCACAAAAGAACTCCTTATAATATTTGCACTTGGTCGAGTCACTACTTCGGTACTCTCCATAGTTTTATAAAGAGTCGTTTTTGAAGTCTAACATGCATGCAGAAAAGTGCCCTGGTCACAGGGTATAGAGTGATGGATTTTCACAAAATGAATCCCCTTCTATAACCAACACCCAGACTAAGAACCAGAGCATCGTCTGCGCTCCAGAAGTCCTCCAGTCTCCATTGCCCCCAGCTAGCCTAACTTCAGATACTGTAGACTAGTTTGCCTGATTTTGAGTGTCCTAAAAGTGAGTCCTGCAGTATGTATTCTTTTGTATTGTATTTTGTATTCTTTTGCTTAAAATGATATTTAAGAAATTAATTCATGTTGATGTTCATAGTAGCAGTACATTCCATCTCTTTGCTATTTACCATTGTATGAATATACTCCATACCTAGCATATAGAAGGCCTTTAATAATATCTGTTGAATGATTATTGAGTAATAATGATACCTATTAAAGACGCTGCCATGGGATTTTATAACTCTGAAATGATGTGCTTGTGGTCATCGCATCTCTCTTTCCAGAATTAATTCAAACTAATACTAACTTTTATTCAGATTTCATTTTAAATAAAAAATATACCATATTTAAGAGATAATCCTATGGCCAAAACAGCATTGGGACAGTGGGAAATGAAGACACCTAGTCCCCTTTGCAATTGTACCAGTAACTCTGTTTTTTGAATTCTGGAACAGGGTACTTTTTAGATGTAGATCCCTCATCCCTAGTTTGTCTCCCAGAAAGCTGGTCAGGTTCATGAATTCCAAAGGCTTTATGCTCCTTGGAAAATAACTTCATCTATTGCACCTAAATGACTTTGATATGCAACTGAAATTATTCCGATGCAAACCTAATCCCATTATGCAGATGACTAAGAGCATGAGAACGAGAGACACTACCTCCAGTGCTCCTTTCCAAGCATGCTACCTGCTTGTACACATGCATCAGAAACGGCATTTTGCATAAGTGCTTTTTATTCAAGTGATTATTGAGAAATAACCTCTCTATCACAGCACCCCCTCAGTGGGTAATTGACAAGTGCTCACTTTTGCATGCAAAAGAAAATGTAAATCTCCAACGAACTATAGAACATGCATGGAAACATAGAGCATACTTCTTTTGGCTAAAATGCACAACTATTTTTTGGAAAGACATTTAATCTTTTGCTATGTTAATATCTTTAACCTTTTAAGAAAGACTAAATTATTGTCTTTTTATGACTAGTTAAATTACTGATTTTCCCAGTTACATTCTCAAATAGATGTGTGGGCTTCAACTAAGTGTGTATTAAACTCCTACCAAAGTCCCACTGGATCCTTAGAACTATTAACACACCATGATGTGGTTAATTTAGGCTGATACCACAAGTAAGAAATACTTTCTGTTAGGAAAACAATGGGATTGGACAAAAATATATAAAATCAGCATAGTTTTTCATTTCCTGAGAAATTGATCTGTTAGAGTCCCGTTTAACTGTGAAAAATTATCTAACCTAACAAGAAGTTTTAAGTGAATAGAGAAAGACTTCCTAAGTAGTCACACTTGAAGTTGTAAAGGAAGGTCAGAGACGAAGGCCGAGGGCCAGCTATCCTCACCCCTGCCTCCATGGCCTGTCACCAGCGCCCTCACCTCCCTGTCTCAGTTATTGCTGCCTTTTCTGGTTTTGCCTCTGTTATAAGTTGAATTACATCCTGCAAAAAAAAAAAAAAAGGTATCTTGAAATCTAAACCCCAGGACCTCAGAATATGACCTCATTTGGAAATAGGGCCTTTGAAGCTATAATTAGTGACAATGAGGTCATGCTGGAGTAGAAAGGACCTTGATCCAATGTGAATAGTGTCCTTATTAGAAGAGGACAATATGCAAAGATGGCCTCCATACGCCAATGGAGGCAGAGATAGGGGTGAGGCAGAGGTAGAGGTAATGCAGCTGTAAGCCAAGAAATGCCAAGAATTGCTAGCCACCGCCAGAAGCTGGAAGAGACAAAGGAAAATTCTACCCAGAGTCTCAGAGGGAACACAATGCTGTTGACACCTTTATTCAGGCCTTCTGGCCTCCAGAACTATTAGGGAATAAATTTCTGTTGTTCTAAGCCATCCAATTTGTGGTACTTTGTTAGGGCCACCCCAGGACACTGATACCCTGTCCTGTGTTAGCCCTCCCAGCAGAAGGGAAAAGGAAGCTATCCCACCTCTCAAATGGGTATGAGCATACAGATCATGATTTCAAGTCCTATTTTTACAACCATGTAAAATCATATACCTGTGAACAAAGATTAGATGGGAATATATATAAATGATTTATTTAGAGTATTTTTTCTCTCTAATTTTATTTAATGTTCTTGTATCACTTAAATTTTTGTTAAAGTTAATTTAAAAAAAATCCTAAACTAAGGGAGGTTTCAGATTTCATTAATTTTATTATTGCCCTAAAACTCTGGAAATGCTCACTTTCACTGACATTGCTAGCAAAGGCCAAATCTGTAAGCTCTCCCAGCCCGGCAAGAGCTATTATTAATTCTAATAACTAAGTGTTTTGGCACCCCTTAAATTTTGTGTTGGGGCAGATGCCTCATCTCAGTCACCCTAGGCTCGGTCCTGACTGAAAGCATCATTCCACTACCTATTTGCATCTATCGTGCTTGTGTGAAAGTAGGCCAACACAGGTGATGCTCCTTTGAAGGAAGTCTGTCTTCATTCACTGACTGCTTTTCAGGTCTGTTTGTCTTTGATTTTCTGCAGTTTCCCTATGATGTGCCTACCTACGGACTTCCTTTTACTTTTCCTGCTTGGAATATATTGGGTTTCTTGACTCTCTGGTAAGATGGCAATTATTAGTTATGGAAAAGTAATTAGCCATTATCTTTTCAACTATTTTATCTTCCCTCTCTTGTTCCTCTCTTTTTAAGGGCCCCGGTTAATTTTTTCTGTCCATGATGATTTCGGGATGTGCTTCTAAACTATTTGCTAGTTCACAAGTTCTCTCTTTAGCTCTTTGGTTTTAACCCTAGCCAGTGAGTTCTTAATTGAATTACTGCATTTTTTTCTCCTGCATTTAAAAAAAATTCTATTACACTTTTTCCAGTTCGCTGTCCATTTTTACAGCCTGGCTTTATCTCTCACAACACAGTGTTATCATACACACCACATCTAATAATTTTCATACCTGTAGTTACTGTAGTCCTGATTTGGTGTCTCTTGTTTCTGCTCATTCTCAGTCATGGTTTGTTGTCTCATTGTGTCTGGTTGCCTTTGTGCACTGGACACATTGTTGCTGTTTTTTTAAGTATTTGGAAAAAAAACACTTTTAGGTCTAGGATGATTTTTATTTGTTTCTGTAGCACACTGCAGAGAGTAGAAGTCTGGGACCACCTTAAACCAAGTTCAAGCCCTGAGCTTTTCCTGAGGGCTACAGACTGTGAGAAGGCTGTTTGTAATCAATTCATCCTGGAGCAAGATCCTTCAGGAATACCAGCCCAAAGTGGGGGCCACTTTACCAAAGTCTCCAATTTGATGGACCCCAAATTCCAACCTTTTCCCCTTGGCTTTGTGAGAGTATCAAAAGCACCGTTCAGGTTTCATTCATCTTTTTCTGTTCAGTCGATGCCAATAAGATCCAAAGAGGCCCTATGTGTCAGGATCTACCCATAGGTTCCTGTCTTCTCCTAGTTAATTCACTATCTTGTTACTTCTTTCATGCTTTAAAAAATTGATTTTGTTTATATTGCATTTTGCCTAGGTTTTTGAGTTATCATCTGTGGGATAGTTATAGCAAATTTGCTATAACTAATTTGCTCTTACTGGAAGTGGCAGCTCCCTCAATAAAACAAAATTTAAGTATAGATAAATCTGTACTTATAAAAATTTTCATCAAAAAAATCCTCTTAAAGCCCTTTTAAAATTTTCCAAGTGATAGAGCTTCACATGTATTAACTCGTTTACTGCTCATTGCAACTATCACAAATGCTATGCTATTATTACCTACATCTTAAAATGAAGAAAATGTGGGCCAGAGACGTGAAATAACTTGGCCAAATTATACACAATAAATAATGGGCAGAACTATGATTTAAACCCAGGCCTGGCTAACTTCATTGCCCATTCTCTTTACCTCTGCATTAGAGACAGGATTGAAGACTGATATTTTAATCTATGTTTTGTGCAAGCAGAAAAGAGTTCTTCAGGAGATGAGTGGCAACCATGAACAGCCAAGAAATCAATGGATAAAATATGCTTTCACTGCATATTTTATACAAATTACTTCAACCATAAAATTTGACAGCTTGTAAATAATGGCTTAAGAAATCCAGAGAGAAGAGAGGTAAAATTAATTTAGAGACTGATTGTCCCTAGTCTTTAGCTGTAACCCCCAGTTCTCTGCTTCCTAACCCGAAATGGCATTTCATGGACATTCACTTCAATTTTCCTTCACTCTCTCTCAGTTTCTAAATGATAAAGGAGTTATAACACAAATATACATTTATTCTAGGAAGTATATATGATCGAAAGTGAGTTTACATTTCTTTAAATTATTGAAACTAGTTTATATTTTAGCAAGAACAAAGGAGCATGGGATAATAGTAAGTAACTAGACATTAAATCAGTAAGAATCGGGGTGCTAAACCAAGATTTAAAGTAATCTAACCCCAAAACAACTCATGAGAAGTCACAGAGAAACATTATAATTTTTATCATTATTTTAAAATATAAAACAATTGTTCTGTACAAAACACTGAATGTAAACACAAGGTCCAGGTAAGTATCAGAAAACAATAATTTAAAATTCTTAATTTCTGTTTTAGAATTGGTTGAAAAAGGCAACCTCAAAGATGTACGAACATCGTTTTTCTCTAAAACAATTCTAGTAATCAGTCAAACAGGCAAGTCTGAAATCTATGCTATAGAGCAGCAATTCCTGGGATCCTTTTAAAGATCCTGATTCAGTAAGTCTGGGGTAGGATCTGAGATTCTGCATTTCTAATAAGCTTTTAGATGATGCTCACACTACTGATCATGGGGTATTTCATTTTCAAAATACAAAGTTCAGAAAGGTCACTCTTGAATAACATACAGGAGATATAAGAAAAATCCAATAATTGTACCAATAAAAAATGTTCCGTTGTATTCTAATTATGTTTAAACATAAGTCATTTTGTCTACACAAGTTAGATAGGACTTATAGCTTAGCATTGATCTTTTTATATTAGTTTCCACAACTGCAAATACTATGAAGCTGGCATGTGGAACACATTTTTTAGATTGTTTTATTGATATGTAGAACTTCAGCAGTTTTTGAGATAGTATCTCATGGAGGACTGGAAGAAGGGTAGAGAATCCAGCCTCAAAGAAAAGACCTTGCAAGTGTATATGTCATCAGGAGGGAGTGAGAGAACTCTGTGTCTGCATATGTGTGTGTGTGGGGGGGGGTAACTTCAAGCTTATGAAGACAATAAAACAAACATGTGTTTTTATGTCAAATAGCAAAGACAAAATAGAAACTAGATGCCCTTGCAGGCAATATGATATTTATCCTAATAAATGGAAGGGTTTTTTTTCTTTCCAAGTACTAAGTTCAGTGTGATACAGCATGCATTCTTTATTCTAGATTGTAATTCATTTAAAATAGAAGGCTCATAACTAATAATAGAAAATCACCCACTACTATTACAGAAAAAAATTTCATGGCCAATATCCAATGAGAGAGAAAGTGAATGAGGAAGAAAGGGAGGGGGAGAGAGAGAGAGAGAGAGAGAGAGAGAGAGAGAGAGAGAGAGAGAGGAGGAGGAAAGGAAGAGGGAACGAGGGAACGAGAAGGAAGGAAAGACAAAATAACAAGTCTTACGTGGGTGTTTAGCTATTATTCTTTTTATTCGCCCCCAAAAAATGCATCTTCATTTTATCATTATACATAGAGATCCAGAGTCAAGTAATTATTCAGTTTTAATGTCTCCCCATGGGCCTCTTATGAGGAGAAATGATTCCAAATGTTCTTGGGCAGCAATATGAAATACTTAATTTATGTTGCAAATAAATCTCAGCTTGCAAATGGGCCAGATCCCTCACTCAACACTTCTGTCCCTTGTCTTTAATGAAACGAAGACTCTTGAGGACATCAAGAAACAGGTAGAAAAACAAGTTAATACAATGGAGGTAGAATAAAATAAACACAAAAATTTCTCAGCATAGCCTAGTTTCTGGCTGGAAGGTTGTACGCATTTCATATTCACGAAATTTTATAAGATTGGATTAAAAACTCATTGTTGGCAAAATATTTTGAAAATTCACTAACTCCCAGTACTTCAATTCGTTTTGTCATCAAACATTATTATTCTCAATATTTTGTTTTGTCTTTTTCATTTTGGCTTTATCTGTAAATAAATGTTCAATTGTTGGAATTACGGAAGCCAAGCATATGGCTTCAATCTCCATATGCATTTATCGACTCTGTACTAATGCTACAGTTGCAGATTTACTTTTTAAACACTTGGTTCTCTTTAAAGTAATCATGAGAAGCAGGAAAGCAGAATTCTATTCCACATGTCTATTGCTCTTCATTTCTTCGTATAGATGCCGGTTTACATCTGGTACCATGTCCTCTCATCCTAATGAGCATCCTTTAACTTCTTTTTTTTTTTTTTTTTTTTGTAGTGCAGGTCTGTTGGCTGTGAATACTATCAGCTTTCACTGATATGAAAATGTCTCTTTTTTGTCACCTCTTTTTGAAAGATTATTTTGCTTCATATGGAATTTCTGTGAGTTGATAGCTGTGTGGGGTTTTTTCATCATTTTAAGGATACCCTTCCTTTGTTTTCTGATCACCATTATATTTCATGAGGAGTCAGCTGACATTCCTAAACATGTGTCTTTTTTCTCCTGCTAATTTCATGATTTTCCTTTTAACGTTGTTTTTTAAAAGTTTGACTACAAAGTGCCTAGGTATGGTTGTTTTTATATTTATTTTCTTTGTAGTCTGATGAGCTCCCAGGATCTGTAAGTCATGTTTTTCATCAAATTAACTATCTGGCCAATATTTCCTCAAAAAATGTTTATACCTCAGTATCACTTGCTTCTCCTTCAGGCCTCCTGTTACATGTATGTTAGGCCATTTGATATTGTCCATAGGTCCCTGAGGCTCTGTTCATTTTTCTTCAATTTTTCTCTTTCTGTTATTCAGACTGGATAATTTCTGTTGATGTCTTTAAATTACTTACTCTTCCTCCTGACATTTCCTACTTCTGTCAAGGCTATCTAGTGAATTTTTCATCGCAGTTACTATACTTTTAAGTTTCATAACTTCCATTTGGGTCTTCTTTATAATTTCTACTTTTTTGCTGAGATTCCCAATCTGTTCACTTATTAAAACTATATTTTCCTTAAATTCTTGAACATTTTATAAAAATGCCTTTTAAATCTTTGCTAAGTGCAACAGCTGAGCCATCTCAGGATTGATTTTCCCCTTGACAGTGGATATCATTTCCTGTTTCCTAATATGTTTAATAATATTTTTCATTGTTTTTATTTTTTTTCCTAGCCACAGTCAGCTGTTCAGTTGGAGGTATGGAGTACAGAGAGTACATTTTAACTACGGTTGTGTTTGGCAATAGTGTTAGTGAAATTAGAATGGAGACAAGTGGTTGAGAGCATTTTCAAGAGAGTGATTATAATGATTAATTGGAATATAAATTGGATTATAGAAAAGAGCCCTATAAGTTGAAGAATTATTGGAGTTAAAGACTAGATGTCTGCACATAGTCACCTCGCAGTGCCCACCAGTCGACATGATAAGAACTTCAGTGGCAGTTGTTTATGGCAAAATAGTCAAGATAAAGACAATGGATCTATATATTAATTGTAGATAACATGTTGTAGAGACTAGATTCTGTTACATGCCTTTTTTCAGTATTGACTCTTATGACAGCAGACAATTCAATTACTGGATGATCATCATGAACTTGGTTTTATGCTTTATTAGTGAATATCTGGGGAAATCTAAAGTGCTTACCAAGCCTCTCTAACTTGGCCAGATTTACCCTTCAACCTATATTTATTTCCCTTATGAATCTTTACAGGGCTTGGAATTAGGTTTTGTTAAAACTGGACTAGAGCATATCTTCCACAAGCATGTGATCCTAACTCCTAAGGCAGTATTTCTGGTGTCTCATCTGGATGCCTTGGGTCTCAAAGCGATGTTAAAAGATCTCTGTCACCTCCCAGGGATGGAATTCTGACAGTGTCTGCAATGCTCACCCTCTGATTTTTCTGTTTTGCTCTCAATCTCCTACCAGCTTCTATCTGATAAGCTTTGGTTAGTCTAGCCTTGTGCACAGACAGCCTAACCTTCAGCCACACACTCCTAGGGGGCACCCACAAAGACTTCTGGGCCCTCTCCTTGCATGGCTCTCTGCAGTTCCACCCCATGGATTCCAGCTGCTTTAAGTACCCAGAACTCTGGGTTCTGCTTTCTCAACTAGGAGGAACCACCATGATCTCCTTGGTTCTAGCCCTCTGCATTATGGCCAGGAAATTGTCCCCAGGCAGAGAGCCAGGGCATGGGGCTCATTTAATAAATTTCCTTCTGTTAAAGATTATGATCTTATAATGCCTGTTGTCTGCTGCTGCTGCTGCTGCTGCAAACAGTTGCCTCATATATTTTGTCAGATTTTATAGTTATTTGTTCACGAAAGGGCAATGTAGTACCAGTTTCTCCATTATAGGCTGTGCCCCTTAGAGTTCACATTCACCTATCCAACAACTATTTATTGAGTGTCTAAAATGTGCTAGGCATTAGAAATATAGTGTTGAACAAATAACCTGATCTTTACCCTTGTGAAGTTTATGTTCTGTGGGGAAAAATGTATATTAAACAAATAACCATGAAAATAAATCTGTCGTTATGTATTTATGGACGTTATGTATTTAAAATGTAACGGAGTACCTTGATTTAGATTGGGGGAGAAAGATTCTTTAAGCAAGTGACTTGAGTGATGGGTAGGCCAGACAAAAGTTTGAGGGAAGATGTATAAGAGACAAAAGAGCTTATGAGAACCTAGAAGAGATTGTGAGAGGAAGCTCCCACAGCAAAAACAGAAGTTGTCTGGGTCTGAACGTTGGTGTCTGGGCACAGCAATCCAAGATGACACTGGAAAGGTAAGCAGAGGCCTTATTAACTATATGAGATCTATGTCTTTGGAGAAATGGAGCGCCACTGAAATGGCCGAGCAGGATCAGGTTCAGAAACATTGTTAAGAGTAAGTAACAAAATCCTAATAGATAATACATCTGTCATCACTGAGTCGTCTAAGAGCAAGAACAAATATACCTTTTAGAGAGTGTGAAGGCCAGCTTAGGGAGTTTACCTTAGAAGAACCAATGGGCTGCAGGTCAGTATTTATTGAGATTATAAGATTTCAACAGTTAATCTTTCCCTTTCCAATATTCAGATAATGAAATCCGGCCCAAAAAGTCCTTTTAAATTTTACTCATTAGTTCTTAACACTCTAACAGGTTTAGTTTGATTTAGCTAGGATGAACTAAGTGAAGAAACTAGAATTAAGTGGATCAGGCTAGTACTCTAGGCCGTAAGTGTTAAGACAAAGATGAAGTAGTTATTAAGGATTAGAATAATCAAAGGAGATAAGGATGGCCCACAAGAAAATCACTCATATACAGTTATTAGAACTATTTCCAGAATCTTTTTTGGATCCCTGATCTGAAGATGCCAGTGAATAAATGTCTATTGCGCTTAAGGTTATCCTTATGTTTTACTCTTCAATTTAAGCGTAAACATTTTTAAATCATTTAAGAGAAAGCTTCAAACACAGTATCGTATTTAGGTCAGCTGTTCACATGTTCACCAAGTTGCTTGTTATTTCCATCCACTCAAATTATTTTTGCCCAATACAGACAAATATTTGTCAATCTGGTCAATTTTTACCTCAATCATTTAGATATTAAAATATTTTCTTTTTGGCAAAAAGGAATGAGTACTCACATGCAGATCATACTTTTTCAAACTATTGCAAAAGGGGCTCTGTTAATGAAAATTTTAAAGATATTCTGATATAGTAAAACATGCATCTTTTCTGTGTAAGATACTAGCCAAAAAGATGCATAATTGTCTCAGTGTATGTGTGTGTGTGTGTGTGTGTGTGTGTGTGTACACTGTAGGCAGCTATATACCCATAATCATGTGCATATATAACCTAGTTTCTCAATGTCACCTCACATATATTTTACTCAGCTAAATTACTGAAAATAAAATATATAGTATGATATATTGCAACCATATATTGTGTACAGTTTGTATATAAAAAAAGAAAGAATGATTAAAAGTCGATGAGAGACTGTTTATAAATCTTGATTGCTTCATAATTTTAACTTTGAGCAACATTTTTATCATAATTATAGGCTTTCTTAAAGCATTTATGCAGATTGTTGTTACTCAAAAGGGGGTTTATTCCATTTTGGTATAAACTACACTTTTTTTCTTTATGAAATCACTCTTTGAGTTCCTAATACTCAGTACTCTGCCAGAGCTGCAAAATTCAAATAGCAGGAAGCACTTATCTCAAGAGGGCTATCACTGTGCTCGCTTCTCATCTGCCCACCATACTGCCCCACCAACATGGGGCGAAAGTAGAAATTCTCTGTAATAATAAGCAGTTGACATCTTTAGAAGCTTTTGAATTCCTCTTTGAACACTAATGGTTTTATGAGGCTAGTACCTTTTTGTACCCACTTCCTAGATCAAGGAATTAAACTGTTGAGATCTAAACCATGACAAAATATTTCATTATTCAATTCTAGAACCATAAAGCATTAGCTCTAGAAAAGAAATTTAAACACTACTGAGTTCTGCTGCCTTACTTTTAAGCTTGAAAAATTGAGGTCCCTGGGAGGTGGAGTAATCGCCCCCATATCATAGTCAAACATTTGCCTGCATGGAGCTCACAAGCAACGATTTAACTGAAATTTAGACTGACTTGTTCAGCGGCTTTGGGATTATGTAGAGGCAAAACCAGACAAAAGTCCTGTCAACTTTTTCTTCCAAGAAATCCAAAAAGAAAAAAGGAAAAGAAACACATCACCAAAAACTAAAACAAGAACAAAAAAGAAAAGCTTTAAGAAGCATATATCAGATGAAAGAGAGAGGCCTCAGAGAAATACTAAGATGAGCAGCTCCAGAAGAATCACTGAGTCTCCCCAAATCCCATCTGCAAACCTGTTCTCCACAAGAGGAATGCGCACTTTGTGAGGACACAGACCAGGCCCACTTTAGTTCGCTGTCACATCTGTAGGGCCAACACAGTGCTTGGCACATAGTAGAAGATAAGTAAATATTTGTGAAATGAGTGAAGTTTGGAAACAAAAAAATTCCTCAAACAAAGAAGTAGTGAGATCTCCAAAGCCTATAGTTTATTAAATAGGGGTCACCTTGAGTATGCCAACTGAGTTTTTTAAATTGTCAATAAATAAGCCTTTCTCAGTGGAAGTAATAAGATTTGAAGATTTGGTCACTGTTTCCCCAAAAAGCCAATTTCATTACAAAACACCAAATTGTTATAACAGACTGTGGATATTTAAAATGTCCTGAGAATAGAGAGTTCATCTTAGGTTTTCAAATGAAAACACTGAAATATAACGATATGTGGAGTCCTGGGTTCCTGAAAACAAACACCTCTGGCTGGGAGACAAGGGACAGTACCTAGAGTGGGCTGCATTGGTCAAATTGTTGGAGTTTTCCCTGGGAAATTAGAAGTTGTTCGGCCTGATTTCACTCTATCCACCACTCCTCTTTGCCAAAGAAACCAGTATGAGTGGGTCTTCCAGGAAGACCAAATGAGAGGACTTTAAATAATATGGTATATTTTTGAGAGCTAAGGCTCAGGCACTTTTATATTGATTACATCGTTTAGTTATCACAATGATCCTATAATGTAGGCGTTAATAGCTCCACTCTACAGATTAGGAAACAAGACTGGAGAAGTTAAGTAAATTACTCGAGGTCACACAGCATAAAACAGCAGAACAAAGCCAGGCTCCAGCGCAGGAGATCTTGAGTTACTGCCCATGTCAAAATCACTTCATTTATAAACAAACATCTCCTCACCTACTATGTACCCACCATTCTTCCAGAGAGTTGCCCCTCCCCACAGAGCTGTGACCTCGTCTCCAAAAACTGAAACACAAAGGCTGAAAAGCCCAGTCTAGAATGCTCGTGTGCATATCACCTACAAAGCAAGCAGACATCTTAAGTATTAGAAACTTTACAAAGTGATTTTAACTTCAGAGAAAATTTGTTTTAATTATAAATTAATTAATGATTGAGAAGACACCTTATTTATATATATACATATTTATTCGCAGAGAGAAAGCTCCTTATTCATACTTGTGTATATATGTATACATATATATACATATATAAGCATATAAGCATATAAGAACAATTATTCAAGCTTTTCTCCACTGACAATATTTAACCTTCTGATGAGGTCTTCCAAAAATTACAGCTGTCTTTCTATGTTAAAGGACTGGAATAAAATTAACTATTGGCCCTTTTTTTTCTCTGATTTAGAAAATATTTTGATATTCCTGTTGTCTTCCTATTCAGCAACTTATGGATTCAGTTCTAATTGCATCTGGTTGACTCTGGGAGTTGACTATTGGGAGAGAATGTCCAGTGAAACATGAATTTCAAAATTCAGCAAAATTTTATCGCTTACCCATTGGTTCCA
The DNA here is from genome assembly GCF_000151845.1 of Pteropus vampyrus. NCBI lineage: Eukaryota > Metazoa > Chordata > Mammalia > Chiroptera > Pteropodidae > Pteropus > Pteropus vampyrus. The sequence continues at coordinate 356,079 of NW_011889144.1, forward strand.
TTTAAATCCTTGGATAAGTGGCATAGAAAAATATTAGCTTGAGAGTAAAATTATTATCTTTAATAAAAGGTGATTAGGTAGGACTTAAATTTAAAGGATTTTTTTTTTTTTAATTTTTTTAGGCGAGGCAACCTTTGGTTGACCTCACAGATTGGAAGGATCTTGTCAGTTTACAATTCCTTACTTTTTTATTTTTTATACCTACAGTGCCTAGTCTTCCTAGGTGGTCTCCCATCCAAGTACTAACCAAGCCCAACCCTGCTTAGCTTCTGAGATCAGCTGGGAGAGAGCTGGCTTGTTCTGGGTAGCATGACGGTAGACTGAAGGATTTTTTTGAGGGGGTGAATTTTAATAACAATGAAGCCCTCCTTTCTCTCACCTACCTAAATCATCTCCACCCTTCAAGCCTTCCTCCCAATGTTGGGACCCTCACTGAATGTTCTTTCACCACACAGTTTTGCACATCTGTTACATTTAGCAAGTGTAACTTCCCCTTCCCTCAAAAGACACAAGCCTCTTATATCTTAATAAGTCTACTTAATAAGGACCCGCTTCTCTTAATAAGGACCCAGTCCTACCTTACAGCTCAGAGTCAGATATCCAGCATGGTGAGGCAGGGCTGCCTGCTGGAGATGACACCTGCCTGCTTTAACCTCCTCCACTACCCTTCCCCTTCCTGAAAGCATTGCAATTCAGAGGACCAACCAGGATTCTGTGGAAGAATTGTGATATACTCAATCATGGCACATTACATATAAATGAGAACTTGTATGCATACATAGTTCATTTCAGCATGTTGGAATGTATGTAACCATGTCCAAATGGGCTGAAGTAAATATTTCTACATTATAATTCTTCCATAAAATTGCAAAACAACTTATAATTGCAAGACAGTGTGGTTTCTTCAGGATTTTCCAGTAATTTCTTAGAAATACTAGTTTAAGCCAGGGATTTTCAACTCTAGATTCCAATCAGATTCACTTTGGATCCTTTTTGAAAACATAAGTTTTTGAAGAGTTTGAGTCAGCTGGTCTGGGATGGGGCCTTGAAATGTTCTAAAAGGCTTCAGGTGATTCTAATGTGAAGTAGTCATACTTACCACTATTTTCTTAGGTAGGTCAGATATATTTACATGTGAAAATAGTGAACTCTAGTCAGAAAGTGAAAATGCTCACATTTTTGTTTTTTGCATTTAAAACTAATCCTATAGAACTTTAAAAACCGATTTAAAAAAGTTAACACGTTTGGTTTTTCATTAAAATCTATGAGCACAGAGAAGCTTTAGTTATCCTAAAAGTTCTACCTTAGAATAATATTTGTTCTGTATATTTTAATAGGAGTTGGGGGGAAGGGTATTAAATTATATTTTGATTCGATTTCATCAATGAGTATATGCGAATCAACTAAGGGTCTTATTTTCAAGCACTTATTCATGTGTATGCATTCATGGAAAATAAGAATAGGTCTCAGGCTGATCTTATAGTAAAGCAAATTAAAATTAGTGTTTTGATCTCAATCGATTATAAAGTAGAGAGTAGCCTCAAGATTCTTAGTCATTTTTTAAATGTATATCATGAGGAAATATGCAAAGCAGAGTGACATAGCTTTCTTTCTTCAAGGAAAAGACCTGAGAATTTTTTTAAATCTTCATATTGACACACTTGCCTTTCATCGTTTTGTAGTACAATCAAATTTTCTATTTTGACCTTCCAAGAATAAGTTCTAAAAGTGAAGAGTTGGCAGGATGGGTATACAAAGGAAAGGAGAAAATGGGGATGAAGCAGTAAGTCAAATGTAATTCATATTATGAAAATATAACAACAATAATGTGTTGTGACACAGGCATTACCTTATAACATTAGGTAATGAATGTGATCTTGTAAATATCTGCATTTTGAGTATAGGTTAGGCATCATCAAAATTTGGGAAGACATTTCGAGGAGGTCTAAGGCTCCGAGTGCATAGAAATAAATATTCTTACTGTAAAATAATCCATCTGTTACACTGATTTGCGAGGAGAGCCGAATGTGCAGGACACCATGCCCAGCAACCACGCCCAAGTATTCATAGTGTGAAGGGACTAGAAATACAAAGGGTCCCTGCGAGCTGCCGAAAAGGGGGCGCATTTCCTTAGGAGCTCGGTGTCCTTGGACTAAAGGGCAGTTCAGACCTTTGAGGAGGGGTGCCTGCTTGGGAGAGAAAGGGGCGTCCCAGGCCCGCCTCTGGGACGCCCGAACAAAGACGATGTTCTTTTGCGTCTGTCCCCGCTCTGTTCCTTGGAGAGTTTTTCGGTCCCATCCCTCAGCACCAACAAAGAGGAAAAGCCAATTCTGACCTAGACGCCTCGACTCAGGGCGGTGGGAATAGAGTGGCTGAAACCCGCTGCCCTCTGCTCGTGTCTCTGGGCTTTGCTGAGATCCCGCGTGGCTGCTGACATCTGGGCTGACCTTGGCTGCGCCAGCCGACTCCACTGTGATAGAGGGTCTTTTCGCCGGTCTCCACAACCAGCCTCACTATTGGGGCCACCGGAAAGGCTTACCGCGGGAGACCGAGTTCGCTGGGCAGAGGCCCGGGCGCCTGGGGGAGTGCCCAAAGTGAAACCAGAGGAAAGAAGTCCGGGCTGCTCTGTCCGTCCGCCTCTGCGCTCCAGGATCTGCAAAGCGGCCACAATCGCGGGAGGCAAGCGGTCGGATGCAGGAGGGCGGTGGTGGGGTGAGGACGCTTACATCCGTCCTTCCTCCCGAGGCCCTGCACCTCACATTCGTCCCGCTCTTTCTCTGCATGGGCGAGAAGGTTATGGGTTCTACAGAATTCCAAGGTCGCGTTTCCAGCGCCCAGGGCCGGGCCGCGACTTTCGGAGCGCTCGCATTCCCAGCACCCATGTACACCTGGGCTCCCGTGAGCCAGACCTACATGTAGGTTAAAACTCCACTTCACAACTCTCATTGATATGAGATATGGGTTTGACATCTGTTTGCCAGAGTGTTTTGCACTTAGCCTAACACCCACTATTAAGTGACAAAATTGTGGCAGCCTGTCAAAGCCAGCTGACTGGCAGCTGCTCCGCTTACAAAAACCATTCAAATATTTGCAGGTTTTGAAGCTTTATGCAGTGTTGTACCCAATCTTTCAGTGATTTAACATGTAAAATATAAGTCAAAGTTTTAAATCTGGATTCCAAAATGTTTCCATTTTCCATACAAAAGGAAAAAGCTTTCAGGGTGTCTGCTGGAATCAGTCCAATTTCAACGTTGCTTCGTTGTTTCCCACCACGAGATTACTGCACAATCCCGTTTTTTAAAAAATACCAAAGGACCAAATTCTGTCTTCCTTTTATTACCGAAATCTCAGATGACAGAACTAAATTACCTTAAATTCCATGAGAATAACAGCTCTCAAAAGTAGATTTCAAAAAATAATAATAATAATTCCCAAATAAAGCAGCGTACCTGATTTATTTTGCGTTTGATAGTTACACCAGTGTGTCTTTTGGGGGAAGCTAGCTGCTAGGAATAGTATCCTCGTTAATATCTGAGCTCTTTGGCGATTTCCAAAAACACTACTTCTCTCTGCCCTTCTAAATAGCTTGGTCCGACTGAGAAATAATTTGCAAATGACATAGTGTTTCTCTAGATTAAGGTCCCTTAAGTAAAAGTCATGTGGGTTTTTGTCTCCACGAAGCCATACAGACAAGACTCTCCTGAAAACTGCAGCTGCCAGCAATGAAAATAAAAATCTTACATATGTCCAAGATATATAAATAAGTACACACACCCTACAATCTGGAGCACCAAGGGGCTGACAAGCACTTAAGATGTTCAAATGTACTTTACTCGCATTTTTAAAAAATGTTGGTATATATCTTTCCTTCTGGTGGGAGGGGGGTCATATGTCATTTGCGCAAGATGTGGGGTCATCATTTTCAGAAAGGCAGTTAGTTGCTTTTGTTTTTTTAATACATTTCCAGAAAGGATCAGAGGGTGTTATAGTGTTAGGTACAAAGTGCTGACAACTTCGCACAACTGGAGAGAGAGAGAGAGAGAGAGAGAGAGAGAGAGAGAGAGAGAGGGAGGGAGGGAGGGAGGGAAGGAGGAAGGGAGAGAGAGAGGGCGGGCTGGGGTTTAGGCTCCTACTCGTTCAATCTCCTCCTCCTCTGTCCGAATGGCAGGCAGGTGCGGCCGGGAGGGCAGCTCGGCACTCCAAAAGGTTGGGAGGGGACTTCTCCTGCAGTGGGAGTCAGGGTGCAGCAAAGGTCAGCGCCCTGAGGCTGGGTGGAGGCACAGCCCCGCCGAGCTCCCCACCAGCGATGCATGCCAGGAACCCGAGGCCTCCTGGCCCCTGTGACTTTTTACCTGGAGAGTTTTGTGTCCGTGACACTAATCTTTAGACACAGTCTTTCGTTCAGCAGCTGCCATTAGTCTCGAAGGAACAGGAGCGGGGGCGGGATGGGGGGCGGTAAAGCGCATAGCAGAGGGGGAAGAAAGATAGGCTAAAGTGTCCCCTGAGCGGGAGAACAAAGCTGCAGCTCTGTCCCCGAGAGGAGGGAGCCTAGAGCGAGAAAGAGGCAGGATTAGAGTGGGGGAGTGGGGGCGGCGCTGATAACCCTAGGAAACCACCCAGGTGACTCCCGACTTCAGCTGGGGACCTGACATTCCCCGCCTCACCCCAACCGAGAGGGTGAAGTGGGAAGGGCCCAGAGAGCAGTTTGAAGCGAAAACGGTAGCCTGCGTGATGTAGGAATGACAACTCTTTTATGGGGAGTTCAGAGAAAGACTTTCGAGCCACTCGAGGAGGAGGTGCAGGAGAAAAGGGGGGATTTTCAGGTCACTACAGTTATTATTGGGCCTGAATCTCTGAGGCCAGGCCGGGACGCAGGTGGGGGTTGGGGCGACTAGGGATCAGGGCCTAGGAAAAGGGAGGAGCGCGCGGGCGGCGGCCGGGCGGCCCGGGGAGGAGAGCGGAAAGCTGAGGGAAGGGGAGGGTGAGGGAAGAGGGGCTGGGGCAAAGCGCGGGGAGCACGCGAGACGCGGCTCCACCTCCCAGCTCAAAACGGCGTCGCAGCTGCTCGCGAACCAACTGCTCAATTCTATTCACTGTCGAGTAGGAACAAAAAAGTGGCTATTTATTAGAATACTTGTTTGGTATTGTTCGGCGCCACACAAAAGGCGTTTCATTATGTGGAAGGATCCCCCTTTTTCCAGAGAGAAACAATAACTTGAAATTGTCTTTAAAGTCTTTTCTATCAATAATAAATTTCATTTTCTTGTCTCTCTCGCCTGCAGCGTGTGTGTCTGGGAGGGTGTGAGCGAGGCGAGAGAGAAGAGTGTGTGCGTGTGCAGTGAGTGTGCGAGCGGGGGTGCGCGTGTGAGTGTGCGTGCGCCTGGCGCCGGCGCCCGTGTCTCTAGTGCAGGCGCCGCCGGGAGTCGGCCCGGCTGGGGTCCCAGGGCAGCGGCACGCCGGGAGTGCGGAGCCGGCCGGCCACCCGGTCTCGAGAAGCCAGGGCTGGGGAGGTGCCCGCAGGCAGAGCGCTGGGGGCGCTGCCGTGCTGGACCCGCTCTGGGGACCCGCTGGAGCTGGAGGAGGAACTAACTGTAAGTGTGTCTCGAACTTGCGCCTGGGCTTCAGCTGGCCCGGAGTTGGGGAGGGGGGAGGGAAAGGCGCTGGGAGGGGGCGCGGTGTCTCCACTGTGAATTTCTGCAAAGGAGGGTAGGGTCTCCCCGCAGTTTTCGTCCTCGTCAGAGAACAGGTGGGTAGCCGTGGAGACCGCCACCGGCGGACTCGCGTGCAGGGGTCCATTTGTCGTTTCTTATCTGTGGGTTCACTCCTCCCCTCCTCCTCAGCTTTTTGGATTGGCCGCCTTCCCGTGGACCCAGACCGTTTCTCTCTGGGTCGTCTTTTGCGGGGAGGAGGACGGAGGTCGAGACAGTTGATTTGGGGGAGAGGTTTGCGTCCGCGGTAGCTCCCCATTTCCTGCGACCAGCTCGCCCCTGCCCCCGCCCCCGCCGCGGCCCTGGCTCGCTCTCAGCGCCCTTGCCCTTGGCCGCGCCGGCTCCTTCTCTCTGCAGTGCGCGCCGGGCTGAGAACTAAATCCGCGGGTTGAAATTACGTTTTAAAAATTAACATGTTGAGCGTGTGCCATTTAGTGAGAGGTGTTTTTGGCAAAGACTCAATTTAACTTTGACTGACCGACGGTCTTGACTGTGTTAATACTGCCACACACACAGACACACACACAAAAAATCAGTGAGCAGCGAGCCCTTGACAGGCCGCGAGCGGCTCAGGACCCCGTGCCAGGCCGGGAACCCTGCTGGCGCGACCAGAGTCTCCATCCAGCCGGCTGGAGCAGGGCGTTGAAAGATGGGGTCCGGGACGCCCTCAAATCCCTACCTGCTGAGTGGGCCGCTTTGATGGGAGGGTGACCCTTACACGGAGACCCAGTTCCCCTCAGTGCGTACTCCCTCCCTCCTCCTGCGAAATGGCACCCGCTTGGCATCACGATACGCACCATTCGACGGGAGCTTGGATCCTTGGTGCACGCGGCTCAGAGTCTACCCACCGGCGCGAGCTGACCACCCGCTCAAACTCCTATTTCCCCGGTTTGAGCCGCCCGCGGAGAGGAAAGGTCACGAAGTTTCAAAGGTGAAATGGATTTTCGGCGGTGGCTGGTACTGAAGTAAACCGACCGGGAAGGGCCGGCAGCCATCGACCGGGAACAGGATGGGGCTGGCTGCCTTTCCTTGCAAGAAACAGGTGTTTGAACACGATAGCAGCCTCTAGTCAATTAACCCATTAAAAGTTCGCTTTACTGCATCGATTTCCAGGAACGCAGGGTGAGCCCGGATTTCTGGAAGGTCCTTTATGGTGGGGGTACCAGGGGCTGCACTGATGTCTCCCCATTTGGTGCAAAGGACCCCCAAGACGCCCTGGCCACCACAATAGGCTTCCCAGGAGGCCAGGCCGGAGGCGGGGAGGGGGGGAGCTTTTGCCTCCATTGGAGTTGGGAAAGGAGAGCTCTTGCTCTGTTCTCCGGACCACGATATTGTTACCCCAGGTCCTTTCCCCAGCTCCCCGCTGCGCGGATCCGTGACGCCCGCCACAGAGGGGGGAACGCCCCGCGCCGGCCAGTCTTCCCCGACGCGCTCAACTGCGGCCGCAGACAATCGGTTAAAACAAGGATCCACGCTCAAAGGGATTCCGTCTCCACCCCATATACCCTCCGTGCTCTCAGGTTGCTGAGCCCCAGCAGCGTCTCTTCCCATGAAGCAACGCAGACGGGGGACTCGGCCTGAGAACCGAGCGCATAGGAAACGCCACGCGTGCTCCCTGAGGATGACAGAAAATCTCTGGGTGGCCTTGTGTTCAGTTCCTCGTTAATACTGGAGCAAAAGCCCAGTTGGACGAGAGAGACAGCAGCTGGGTGGTGGGAGGCGCACAGAATTGGAATCTATGGCACAGGAATCTATGGCAGCTAGACTCTGCTCCAGGTCTCCCCGCGCGCAAGCACAAGGAGGCCGCTGGGACGCCTCCGCGGGCCTGTTCTCCTGGTGGCTGACCTACCTTGAGATGACAGAGGGTACAACCACCTGCTAAAAGGGGATATAACTAGTTCCTTCTCCAGAACCAAATGCGCCTGTGTGTTCTTAGGCTCGAACACAATTTTAGATAGCTGAAACATAAAGAAAATGCATAGAGCTTCTACCCTGAGACCCAAATACCCTTCTCATGTTGCCTGATGGGGGTACTTTGTCCTTTTGGGGCCACTCCCCAGAGTCATAGGTGCCAGTCCAGAAGCAGGCAGCCCATAAAGGGAGAGATGGCACCCAGCAGCCAGATAAAGATGGGGAAATCTCCCTCTAGCCAGTTTTGTAGAAAACTCCCTTATGTTCACTCACTTTTCCCTCACTAAGATTTAGGTTTTAAATCTAAAACTGGCCTCTTCCTCTCTTTGTTTTGCCAAACGTCTCTCTCATTTTCATGGTGCCAGATCCCCAAGATGTTTAGTGTCCTTGGGAGGTGTCCTTGGGGACCCTTTGGGGGGGGTTGCAGGTCTTTCCCTACCCCTCTCGTTCAAAGGCTGCCACCCCAAATATTCACGAATAATAATACAAGTATGCTCTCCAAAAAGGCCCATGTACCCAAGTAGTCTCTCAGCCTCCACCTAACGAAAGGTAAATCTGATTTCTCCTGGCAGGACAGATGGCTTCTGCCTTTGTGAGGAAAGATAAAGGGCATTAAAATAGAGCCAAGGGCCCTCTCTTAGCTTAGAGCGCAGGGCACTGGTGCTGCCTTTAGAACCCAATCCCATTGCCTGAGGATTTCAACAGATCCACTTCCCTGTTTGCTGTTTTCTGAAGTAAGCAACACATGCAACTGAAAGGGCTTGAAATTGTGTCAAAGTGATGTTTTAATCTCATTGAAAAGTGTATTAAAGGACAAGATGTAATTTATGTGAGATGCTTCGATGAAAGGAGAGATTGGAGTGGATGGTCCTTTCACTCATGTGAACCTCGTGTCATGTTTATATTGAAGCTTGTGTAGCTAATCTAATTTGCAATAACAGGGATAGCCTGTAAAAAAAAAAATCTCTGATTTTACTTCATTTCTTCTCATATAGAAATTCCTTATGACTTGCCTCCTCTTGTGAGTGATGCCTTTTCTATTTGGGGGTCTAATGAGAGAAAACATGAGAAAGGGGTGGTGTTTACTCATAACCAACGCTATTTCTAGCATACACTCGCTGGTCATCAGCTCACCTGCACTGATTTGGACACTGCATGAGCCTGAAACACTTTTTTTTTTCCCCTTTGGCATGAATGTCTCAGAAGCCTCTATGTCAAACCCCAACTTCTCCCTACACTGGGAGAATGGGCCTGCCAGGCTTGTCTAACTGCAGGGGCTGATTCAGTTTCTCCCAAGGATTTTGGCTTTAGAAGTTATCTTAATCATATGTCCTATATTCTCAGACCTTAATATTCTACAGATTTTAGTTTGAATAGTTAGGAAGCTCCCCCTATTTGATCTGTGCTGTCTTTACACTCCCTTTGAAAGAAACCAAACACACCTCCTGCTCAGTCGAGGTGCTTTGTATTCTTATTATCACATCTAACACAAGCATTCTTCACCAATAAAAAAACTATATGCGTTAGAAAATTACAACTTTTGTACAACGTAAAAAGGTGTATTCAAACTGTTAATTACAGAGATTTGTGTAAATGAAACTTTAGCAGTGACCCATTTAATTTTGTGGTAATTACTGACAAAATAGGACAAGGATAGATCACAATACAGTTATTTATCTTGAAGGAGAATATTTCACTTACATAGTAAGCCAAGAAGGAAGAAAAATGGGGGTGGCTGCAGAAATTTAAAAATGTGCATAAAAATAACACTCAAACCATTTGAGTTAAACTCGTAGCAAATGCAGCTCAGGTGGCTTTCTAAAAAGCCCATCCAAATTTTGGAGGCACCAGCATTTTCTCCTCAAAATCCAAAGGTCCGGAACGGTCTCCTCTGGCATGGTCAAGTCTCAGCTGTGTGGATTCGATGACTTGAGCACAACTTTTGAGGATCCTAGAAATCTGGGAAGCAGAAGCGGGAGAGCTCTTCAAGCCCTGCCTCTCTTCTTGGCCGCCTCACGCCCCCAGGGAGGAGAAGCCCGTCTGTCGCAGCAGGCAGATCAGAATCCCGGGTGACCCTCAAACCGCCTCCAAATCAAGCCATAGTTGGCAAGGCTGGATGGGGAGTGGGTGGAGTGGATCTCAGCCGCCTCTTTGCCCAATTCGCTTTTTTGCAGGTGTACAGGACGGCTTTTTCCTTAGCCGCAGGACTTTTAATGACAGCACGAGGAAGGTTTGTGGACCTTCTTCGTCTGCCAATCTTTGCCGCCTCAAGGTCGGACAGCGGCTTAGCCAAGGCCAAGTGGGACTTGCTACTGGGAACTAGCCAGGGTCCCCCTACTCTAGCCACTTTCCCACCAAACCCTGAACAATCGGTGTGGACACGAGAATGTGGCAGCCTGCCGTGCCCACAGGTTTCTCGCGCTTAGTGCATCCACCGCACCTCCAGAGCCAGGAACTGGCGAGGGCTGCTTTCGTGGTAGAGGGTTTGCTCTGTGACCTCCTGGCTGGCTCCTGGGCTGGGCAAGGGATGAGAGCCAGGGGATAGCTCATGTCTTCAAAGGCCACCCTATAGAACTACGCGGTAAAGCTGCCCTCAGTCCAGTCCTCTGCACCAACTGGTTTGGGCTGAGTGGGCACCCTAGAGGAGACCCCGGCGCCCAGGTGTACCAGACAGGTAGCCGAGCTGAGATTCTTCTCAGAAAGTTTCCCGCAAAAGAAGGGCAGGCAGGCCAAGCGGTAGGAGATGTTGGCGCTGGCTTCAAGGCCTGGGCAGCCTGGCATCCGCGGCCGCCCAGCTTCGCTCCTGTCTCTGCCTCCCTCCCTCCAGAGCGCCCGCAGCTCCGCCAGGGCGGAGGGCGCGGTGCTCTCTTCGGGTCCCAGTGTTTTCCTCCCCTTGTCTTCTCTCTTTCATTCATAAACCTGGTGGCTACAGACGCAGCTTGAATATTGACGTCTCTCCCCCAACTGCTCCGCCGTTAACCCAATTACAGAATTCATCAAGAACTGTGTTGAATTATCTCTTTCCATACAGTATCAGCATTAGCCTAATTAAAAGCTATAATGTCTGATATAATGATTAAATCGTTAGCTCTGCTGTAGGGAAGCAATATTTTGTTTTCCCTTCAATTAGAAGCTGATTGAGGTTTTCAGAGCAGGTCAGCTGTGAAATTTGAATTATATGTGTGAGTACTGCTCACAGGGTGAGCCCCTACTCGAAAGCTCCCAGAGATTCTCCAAATGCTTTCACCCAGAGAGCTGGGAGGCACAAAACAACACATACGCACGCACACACAGGGTTGTTTGCTCTTCACTGTGAATTTACGGATCTCCGCACCGATCGCTGGAAAGAAAGCCTTGTTTGCTTTCGAGAGGAAGGGTTTATTTCCCTTTTCCTGCAGACGCTCCTGGAACAGCCCTCCAAACCCGGACGCTTTTAGTAGAAAGAGAAGACGATGGACTTGCACACTCAGAAAGACTACAAAGATCTCCTGCTCTGTTGCTGCTCCTAATGGCACAGATGTCGCTCGAAGTTCCATGCTGACAAGCAATTCTCTATTCCTTCTTCCTCTCTCCCTTTTCCATGACTATCTTTTTCCCCCTCTAAAACAAAAACAAACCACCAACAACAACAACAAAAAAAATCTTTTTGCTTTACTTTGACCCTTTCGGCTTTGTTTGGGAACACTGGGGCCAAGTTAGCCAGACCAGGGCCGGGAGGGATGAGAATTGAGCGTGCCCGGGGATACGGGAGAGACGAACACCCACCACGACTCCCAGGCCTGTCGCCCGTGCACCCTGGCGCGCAAACACCCGAACGCGCACTCCGAGCCCTGGAACAGGGCTTGTGGCTTCAGGAGCTGGAAAGGGGTGCGGCGGCGGAGAGCGAGGTCCTTAGGCCCCTCAGCTCCGCGAGACCAGCGAGGGCGGCAGCGGCCAGCAGACGGCGATCGCGGCCCGCGTGGCGTCTCGGTTAGGACAGACGCACGCGAAGCCCGGGCCAGGGTCGCGCACCCGGGCGGGCTCCCGCCGCTCCCGGCTGTGGGTGGGGGGGACCCGGCCTCCGTCCCACCGCCCCTCCGCGCGATGTTCCCCTCCAGCCCGCACCCAGCCAGGCTCAACGGTCCCCTCCCACGCGCGCGATCCTCCCGCCTCTTCTCCGTCTGCGCCTCCTGTTGGAGGCCCTCCTGTTGGCGGAGATGACCTTGAAAGCCTCTTCGAATTGAACTGTCTTCCTTTTCTCTTTCTCTCCTGCGCTTTCTTTGCCTCCTTCTCCACTTCTCTCAAAACACTCTTTTCTCTCTCAAAAGTCGCGCCTAGAAATTGGCGGCTCCCTAGAACTCTAGTCTCAGCCCTCTGGGGCGACACCAGATCCTGGAAGACTGTGCCCTGGGCGGTCCACGGACGTGTCTACACATGGTCTCAGAGCTGAATCGTAGGAGGACAACGGGCATGGGTAGACACATCACTCGGAAGGGCGTCACCAGAACAGACCATCTGAGCCAAGATAGAGGAAGACAGGAATTTTTAGTTTCTTTGGCTTTCCTAGGGTGACCTTTGACTGTCTCCCCAGAACTCTTCATATGCCCACCTCTCTGTTTGGAGCTTAAGACTGACGCTGGTACAGAAAGTCAACTGTAGGTGCCTGAAAGCTAGCTTTCATGTAAAGATTGCTAGCGGCAGGGAGAAAAGTTTGTCCAGTGACCTGTTCTACTCCCCAAATTTCTTCTGAGCACAACTACAGGGAAGGAGAGAAAGCAAAAGCCGAAAGTTTTAGTTACTCCATACAGGCAGTTTAAGCTAATGGTATTAAAGTCCAGAACTCAATGTATTTGAAAGTCGAGGGCTCTTACATCACATACATATGTATGCACATATTTGTGTACATACATATGTAAATATGTATATATTGTGCACACATGTATATATACATATGCATATATGTGTGCATATAATCTGTGGGTACACATGTGTATAAATGTGCACATATTCTGTGTATTTGTATTTGTGTATATGCATGTGTGTGTATAATTTCCTCTAATGATGATGTGCATCTAAATTTTCTTTAAAGATCATTCTCTCAAGTGAAATAAATGAACAGAAGGCATTTTTACTTATCTGTATTTCTAGGTTGATCTTCTCTTTGGCATTTCAAACACAATTAAGTTTCTGAGTTGCCAAGAGAGCAAACTTGGTCAATCAAGAGTGAGCAAATCCTCCAGTACCTGGCCTTTGAGAAAGTCCTTGGTTTAAAGGTGGTCTCTGACAACCCGGGGAGGGGAGCAGAGGGAGAAACATAGAATGGAGAGAAGAGGCGTTTTTCAAACTGGTTTTGGACAGTTTTCTCTATTTTTAAAGAGTTACTGGAGAGGGGGTCAGAAAACACAAGAAATCGAGGCTCCCAAAAGCCATTACCAGGAGTTGATATGATGCTTCTCAATCTTCATGCCAGGATGGAAGGCACTGAAAGGTCTGGCATGCAGTGCCCTGCCACTGCCTAATTGGCACAGGCGGTGGCTGCCAATCATCTATTGCTTGGCAACAAGTTACACCTGCAGCTCCAGTTTAATACTTATGCACATTGGCACCCCATAGTGTGTGCACTCACTTGGACCCAGGGAACATCTAAAAAGGACTTATAGAGAGCACCCCGAATGCTAAGCACTAGCATGATCTCATACAAGGCTAAACCATCTACCTCCTTTTTAGATGCTCTGGAAAACAAGGGTAATGTCATATTTGGAAACAATTTTCAGGACTATGGCAGAAAGAAACTAGACCATTTCAAAGTCAGCTATCCAAGTTCCCCAAATCATAAAGCATTCCTGCAAAGCACACTAGAGTGCAGGGTGTTTATAAAATAAATTGCCCCATTGATATGGAAAATAATGTGCCAAGCCTGATTCATACAAAGCATTTTCAGGGGGTCTTAGGCTATTTAGTTTAGACTCTAAATTGAAAAGCAAAGGAAAGAAATCTTTCAATTGCTAAGTGGATAATATAGTTTATAATTTGTAAACTATTTCCTTTATTTCAGTCTTGCTGACTTTCCATAACACACTGGATCTAACTGCACACCCATTGCCTCCTAAATTATCAGAGGAAAAACTGGTCTATAGCATTCTTAAACAATGTTCTTGTTCTTTTTTTGTTCATTCACAATGTAACTGATATTTGGAGGTAGCGCATGAAACAAATCAAAAGATTTAACAAACTCAATTGGTGAAATAAGAAGGTAGTTGAAAACCAAGTTTATAACCTAGATATTTAGTGAAAAGTAAATATGAAATGACATTTCCTTTTTAATATAATTATATATTATTCGATGAGTTCACTATTAAATGCTGAATGGCCTGAAATGAAAGCAGTTTAATCTGCAGAGACCAATTTGCTGTTGCACTGCATACTGTAGCAACCTTGCAATAAAAAGAAAGCTACAGTAATAATCATAGTAATTGAGAGGGAAAAAAGCATTATTTCTGTACCTTGGACAGGCTATTGGGTCAGGAAATTCACTACCTCAGAATTTTTTTTTTAAAGGAAGGGGGAAGAAGAGGCTTCATGTATTCACTGTGCAACATGCTTAAACATCCATATTACTACTCTTTGATCATCATCATAATTATTTATTTCTATTACAAGAAAGTCATCAGCTTTTCTTAGGCTTCGCTTTACCCACCAACAATTTCCTAAGCACCTCCCTCTCCTGTGAGCACGGTGACACCCTCCTCCCCCCCTCGCCCCCATTATTCTATGAGGACGCAAGAGGGGTGCGTGGTCTCAACGGATTTCCTGCAAAAAGTCTTTGGGCCACTTTCATACCATTCGGATAGCAAAGGTAGTATGAGCACAATAGTGTTTGCAGTTGAGTTTGGAAATCTCTTGTACGTCGCCGAATCGAAGACACTTTGAGGTTTAAGAACTATAAAGGCTGGTGGATGCTTGAGTCACTCCAGGAACCAGGCCTTTCGTTTGCTTAATGCAGGAAAACAGCATCTGTATCTCATTCCCCAGGCCCCACTTTTCCGATTCGGTTTCGGGGGGCGGGGGGCGGGGGGACTCTCGCTTCGTTCACGCAGTTTTCGCAGTTCTTGGGCGAACAGCTTGTGGAAGTTGAGCTCCAGAAGAGCGTGGGCCACAGCATTCTTGCGCGATTCGAAACTTTTTCAACTGCTGTTGAGTAACTGGATTCCAGATGGATCTTGTTTTCTACCTTCCTAGAAATTCCTTTTTTGGAGGAAGAAGCCAAATAGAGAAGAATGTGTGGCTATAACACTTGGGCTCATTAAAAAACGCCCCTCCACCCCCACCTCACCCCCAAAAAAGTTCAGGGTTAATGTTAAAAGAAGCTATAGAACCAAGCCCGATACAAACGCTACCCCGTTAGGGGAATTACTGGGGCCTGGGCTGTGAAGGCCTTGCCTACGAAAGGGGGCACTGGAGAACTTCAGCACATGCGGCGGTGAAGCTCGCAACTCTAGGAAGGCGAGGTGACTGAGCCGCCCAAACTTCGCAGATCTGGGTGGGTGGGGGCTTTTGAGTTGTGTACCACCGACAGTCTTTCCTGCTCCCGAGGTCACACCCTCCTTTCCGGCCCTCCGGCCCAGCTGAGGGCGAGGTTCCAGCCTAGGTCCCCAACTTTCCCCTTCCCAGGAGGCGCAGAGTTGGCGGGCAGGGGACTTAGGAGGAGCTGGATTTCCGTTGCGCTCAGTTAAACCTAGCTGGGGGGAGGGGTAGTCCTTACCCCCTTCCCCGTCCCCGAATGATTCTTCGTCTTGCTTTTAAATCCACTCGTTAATCGTTCGGAGCGCGCGGGCGGGGAGAGCTCAGGGTGAGCTCCGGGTTCGCCGCCGCCGCGCGCTCAGGAAGCAGCGTGGCTATGCCCCCCTCCTGGGCCTCCTTTCCTCCCCTCCTTCCTGCCCCTGTTCCCCTCTCTTTCCTCCCCTCCTCCCCGCTCCGCCGCCCGCGCCCAGTGTATGTACTCCCTCCCCACGTCACTCGCCAGCGCGCCATGCAAATCACCGCCGCCGCCAGCTCTCATTGGCCGCGGCGCGCTCATTTAATGGCAGCCCGGGCCCGGCGTATGGCTGCTGGGCCCCGCGCGGTGCCGGCCCCGTGTGCGCCTCCGCTCCCAGCCCACGGCCCCGGGCAGGCAGCGGGCAGCCGGTACCGGGCTCGGCCGCCCGGGTTTCCTGGCCCTCTCTGCGCGCCTGCGCTCCCTCGGCTGCCCCCGGCCCCCCTCCCCAGCTGCACCGTAATCGCCCCCCTGGGCCCCCTCCGCTCCCCCCTCGGCGCCTCGCTTCCCCTCCACCCCAGGCACCTGGGACCCGCACACGTCCAGCGCACGCGGCGCGCCTCCCTGCTAGAAGTTGCAGCACCAGAGTTGGAGGCCGCTGAGGACGGAGTGGAGGAGAAAGGAGGCAGCGCGCAGCGGCGGCCCGCGAGGAGGCAGCGAGCCCCGGACTGGGCCCCGCGCATCGCTCTCATCCCGAAAAGTGGAGCTGCAACTTGGCCACGACTGCACCTGTTTGTACCGCTCTACCGAGGGCGACCCGGCTGCAGCGGCGGCGAGGACGGCGATCCCGGCCATCACTCTCTTCGGCAAGTGGTTTGTGCACGAGGAAAACTTTCCACCTGTAAGCCGGACCGGCGCTGAGCGCGTGTGTTTTTGCTTCTTTTTTGTTTTTGCCTCCATCTCCCCTCCTTCCTCTCTCTACTAAGACCTCTCCCCACACACTCACCCCCAAGTTTCGCTCTGTTTAAGCCCCTCTCCATCTCTCCGCCCCCCGGCCGTCTATGCTCCAGGCCCTCTTCGCGCAGTGCCGGTGAATCCGCGAGCCGCCCCAATGTACAGCATGATGATGGAGACCGACCTGCACTCGCCTGGCGGCGCCCAGGCCC
>NW_011889144.1:373541-410624 GCF_000151845.1 Pteropus vampyrus
TCTCGGCTCGCTCGTCAAGTCGGAGCCGAGCGGCAGCCCGCCAGCCCCGGCGCACTCACGGGCGCCGTGCCCCGGGGACCTGCGCGAGATGATCAGCATGTACTTGCCGGCGGGCGAGGGCGGCGATCCCGCGGCGGCAGCGGCCGCCGCGGCGCAGAGCAGGCTACACTCGCTGCCGCAGCACTACCAGGGCGCGGGAGCGGGCGTCAACGGAACGGTACCCCTGACGCACATCTAGGGACGCGGGGGACTGTGCGGCCCGCGCCAGGGACGCGCGACGAGGAGCGTGAGGCCCGACTCAGGCGCCCGGCCTGGCCAGGCGCAGCCTTGCTTTTGTACAGACGTTTCCACGTTCTTGTAAAAAGGAAAACACTGGCGACTAACACTAGGTGACACACACACCCACCCCCCACTCGCCTATCTGGGAGCTCCTGGGGATCGCTAGGCGCGGACACAGTCGTGAGTTTTAGACTGAACTTTGGTGTTTTCTTTAGACTTTTTGTACAGTATTTATCATCCACAGAGGAGGCAGAAGCGTTTCTTTGCTCAAGGGGACACAAAGACCAAACCAAGCAAGAGGCGACTCCAACTTTTCTATCCCGCCAGCGCTCTCACTCTCATCCTGCATCGCTTCCTGATGGCGTTTGGTTGCCCGGGACCCGGTGCCGGGAGCTCTTCTTATTTGTTATCGATGTAGTAAGGCAGATCCAAACACTTAGACGTTTTTTGTAGTTGTTAACGCTTTGGGGGGGGGGGGTTGGTTTGTTAATTTATACAAAGAGATCCCCCCACCCCTTTCAGATGGCAGCGTTATATTCTGGGTTTTGTAAAACTTTTCTGTATCTGAGCATTTCCATTTATTTTGTTTTGTAATTATTTCTTGTAAATGCATTGTGAAATTTTTACTTTAGGCGTTGCGGCGTGGGGAGGAGGATTCAGATTATGTACATAGATCCCATAAAGCCTTTCTTCTAAAAATGAAAAAGACTCCCCCCCTTAAAAATGCTTCGAGTTTTGAGTGAATATAAGAGGGGGGGGAAGCTAATTTCTCCCCATAAATTCGAAACGTGCTGATTTTACATGCATGTTTTATGAGCTCAAAATACAATTAGTAAATGTGACAAAGGAGAAATTATTAGCATGGACTAAAAGCGAGAGAACTCCAGGGGCGAAGCTACGATTTTCACGGAGCTTCATTCAGTGAAAGGGAAGGAAGTTAAAATCTATAGATTATTTTGTAGAGTTTACAGTGTTAATACGGAATGAGAAATAATTACAAAAAAATCGTTTTATACTCTGGCCCTTTGGTGTGTTTTTATCTGCGGACCGACTCCGCGGGTTTTGAGCTTCCTTGCTGTGGGCTTTGCGACCTCCAGCTGGCCCGGGATCTGTGCCGCCAGGAGAGAAGACCCCAATGGCAGGACCAGGCCAAGGTTGGATGACAAAGACCACGGTAGGGGCACAGGTGCGCCTTATTCCCCAGCAATTAACAAGATTGCAGGTGGAATTTATCTGGATTTGGCTCAAGGTAACACAACCTCTGAACCAAAATGTACTGTAACTGAGCCCCTCCTTAGCCCCTCCCTCTGGTTTATTTCTCCTTGGGAAAGAGCAAAATAATTTCGTTGGATTTTCACACACACAAAATTGGCCAACCCCGTAACCCCGTGTGAACTGGGATGCAAGTTGCTAACCGATGTGAATGCAAAATGCAGTGTCTATTATTCCCGATGAGATCTGAGGTTGTTTGATGCTTTAAATTTTTTAATTATATTTTTTCTAGGTGTTTATTGGTACATTGAAGTTTTTTTCTGAAATTTAAAGTTTTCTGTAAAACTTTGTCTTCAAGTAATCTGACAGCATTAAATATTGCATTTAAAAGTTATATTGTAGTAAATACATTTTGAAATTAGTCACAACATAAAAGTGAAATTATATTTTTGAAGAAAACCTTTAGCCAGATCAAAATGTGTTGATTTCATCAACTCCTCATTTTTTTTTTTTTTCACGACATCTTTTCTTGCCCTGGAATGAGTATAGACTGTCCATCCAAAAATGGCCTATGCTAGTGGGTTAATGAGAACCATATTCAGCCTGCATTCAAGAATAGCTTTAAGTAAAATGCTAACTGGGCAATTGACATGTGTAATTTTTGGAGTAATTTTGATAATTTTGCTTAAACCACTTCATCCTTAAAGTGATAGCAGAAATTTCAAAAAAGATGTCTACTGCTTCTTCCTAACAAGGTAATAAAGTCCCCCTCTTTTTTTTTTTTTCTGCTTTAGCAATTTAATCCTTTGTGAAACAGTAGTTCCTAAAAGTGTTTGGCTATATATCAGTTGCTGAGTGGAACAGCATCATGAGATAGTCTGAAGATAAATGCCACACGCAGTTCCCTTTGGGAAATGCTTTGGGAAATTCTGTAATGCTCTGTTAACTCACCAGCCAGTTTAAGGGCCAGGCCACATTTATTCTGAAACACAAAGAGTGGACTCTCCAGTTCTTTTGCTAATTCCCAGTCTCAACATCTCCCTGCACTTACTAAAGTGGCAGACAGATGTGTGGCCATGCTCACATACCTGTATGTGCAAGTTTGTATCTATTCTCAACTATTAGCATGTAAGTCTTAGCTCATCACACATATTAGTAATGTGGGTCACACCTGAAATGTTTCAGACTAAAAAGTTTAGCAATATGTCAGGAACTCCAGGCATTGCTCCTCTTTTGGTTTCCTGGAAGGTGGACTTACAGTTTAGCATTTTCCCGTATTCGCCTCATATATATAATGAGTTGAAATATTCAATGTCAGGTGCTTCAAGCAACTTTGTTAAAAACCCAGAAAGATCTTAAAATAGGAATTCCTGAAATTCAGCGAGTTTGTTTTGTTGATTAGAACGACATGAAGAAAAACAAACAAAATCTTTAATGACTCCATTTGAAAACAACACAGGGTCGGGCAGTAAAGATTAGCTAGGATTGGTCTCTCAGGATTCAGATTCTATCATGCCAGCAGTGTTTCTTCAATTTAAATTCCTGGATTTATTTCACTAGAGAACTGAACTGTGAATTCGGTTCCTGCCAAGGTCCTCCACACGTATTCACGAAATGAAATATAGTTATTACATGATGGCTTCGTTCACTTCCCGGTATTTCAATCGCTTATACTAATTTTGTTTGGGAAAAAAAAAAAAAGTGTGGAGAAGGCAGACAGGACTTTTGGAGGGCCTCGTATAAAGTTTGTATAACTTCCTGCCGGGACAATTTCGAGAATTATTCACAAACCAGCTATTGCGCGCAGCCTGTCTCCCCTGGCTGAGGGTAGTAGGGTTGCTTGACGGGGTTTCCCATTGTTTCTTTCTCCTCATCCTCCCTTTAAAAATACTCACTGGCCCCGTGTTGTTTGTTGTTATTGTTGTTGTTGTCGTCGTCGTCGTTGTCGTCAAGACTTTGATGCCAGCTCCCAACCCCGCCAAGAAACCCACCAGTAGCTAGGTGAAATGAATTAATTCTGAAACCAGTAGCGGGTACAGCGCGCCTGATCTGCAGATGTGTGTCGGGTAGTGTGACTGATAGGTCTATTAAAATCATGCATGTGGGAGAATAGCACGCATATTCACGCATTTCATTTTCCTGACAAAGACTGGGCAACGCAGAATTCTGTTTCCAGAAAATTCCAGTTAACTCAAGAAACCAATCTCGGGCAGTGGGCCCCTGGAAGGCGCACTCCAGGGCGGCCCTGGCTCCTGTCCCCGCCGCCCGCGACACCCCGCGCCCCCACCCCTGCTTCCGCAGCCTGGCCCGCGGGGCAGAGGCTCCAGAAGCGTCGGCAGCAGAATGTAATAATAGGTTTGATTCCTTGGAAACTTCAAGTGAAAAGCAGACTTGGCCTTGGCGCAGCTCTCTTTCCAGCGTGACTATTTGGCGGGATTGAAAGGCCCGGCCAGGAGGGGAGGAGTGAGGGTGCGCGGGTACCCTGGGGCGAGGAGCCGAGGAAGGTGGGCTCCGGTCCCCGCCACCCCCAGTCCTGCAGAGTGGGGGCGCGGGAGAGGAGGCGCGAAGACTGAGCGAGGGCCGGCGGGGAGGCCGGGCTCGGGAGGTGTGCAAGCAGGGACCTTCACCCTCACTCTCCGCTCCCGGTCTCAGCCTGCCTCCCCCAGCCCGCCGGGGGTGCAGAGCGTTTCCTCCCTCCCCTTTCTCCCTCCCTGCCTCGCCTCCTTCCCTGCCTCCCTTTTTCCTCCAGGCCCTTCTTCTCCAGCTGCGAGCCCGCAGAGCCCCCGCTCTGCCCGCCCCCGAGAACCCATCAGCGTGGGCGGCGGGCGGCGGGCGGCGCCCTGCTCCCAGGATCCGGGTCCTGGGTCCCTTCCGGGCGGGGGCGGCCGGGCCCGCAGGCTTCTCAGCGTCGCCTTTCTCTTCTTCTGTTCACGGTTAAGCCTGAACAGTGGGCAATTTCCTGGCCTTAGCTTCTTATCCCGCTCAAATTCTTTTCCTCTCCACCTTTCTGGCATCCCCTTCCTGTCGCGTTATCCACTCACTTCTCCTTCATTTCTTCCTTTCTTCTTCTCCCATCCTCCCCTCACTGACCCCAGCACCTTCCATTCCCTTTCTCTGAGATTCCGGAATTCCCTTTGTCTCTACTCGCCGCCTCCTGTCTCCCCCAAGGCCTGCGACCTGGCCCCTCTTCGTCCCGGCCGAAGCCTCAGGACGCTCCCTCTGAGTCTCGGGTCAGGGTCGGCAGGTGCCAGGGAGCGGCCCGTCCACCACCTTTCCTCGGCTGAGTCCCCATGGGCTCGGTGCGGGAGGGGCCTGGGGGTCCCAGAGCACCATCTTGGAGCCTGAGGCCCGGGCGTCCGCCCCCAACTCGTAATCGGTGCAGCCTGGACTTGGAGGCCGGGCGGGGTGTCAGCGCTGGGAGGATTAAGATGACTGATGCGAGGAAAGAGGGCAGAGTGTTTTTGTGTTTAAAGAGGGCAGGATTAGTAGAGAGAAAGTCCTGACCCGGGGTCAGCTGCAAGTCAAACCCTTTTACAATCAGCCAGCGGAACAAGCACGTCTCCGGGCCGAGCCGCAACAAGTGGGAGAAAGGAGGGGGAGGGGAGGCAGGGCGGCCTGGCTGCAGCGCGAGCGGAGGAGCAGGGGGCGACCGGGAGATGGGGAGATCCGCACCCTGGGGCCGGGGCAGTAGGGAGATGGAGAGACACACATCCCTGGGGAAGAGCAAACGGGAGGGCTGCGGGGAGAGGGACAGACCCGAACCCCCGCCCGAAACCGCACTGGAGAGGCCAGCGCGGAGGGGCGCCGGTGGCGCGAATAAGTGTGGTGCTGGCTTGGAACTTTACGGAGGTGGATTAGTTGTCCATTAGAATTTCTTCTTTTTAACTAAAATGACTATCTCCTATTTCCCAGGCTGTCTTCCGGCTGCTCCTCAGATGGGAGCCAGGGGAGAATGCTCGATGGGCTCTCTGCTCGAGAAGCTCTATCTTATAAAAGCAATCTCATTTCCATAAGAAACCAAAACTAAAAGACTAGGTCTTTAGTCGCTCAGACTTTCACCTTCTTACCAGGCTCTCCAGGAGTCGTTTCCTTACTTAGGTTTTTGCAAACCGTGTGTGTGTGTGTGTGTGTGTGTGTGTGTGTGTGTGTGTGTGTGTGTGTGGAGCAGTATGGGGGAGGGTGAAATATATTAAGGCTATTTGTCACTAGACCTTGTTCCACGTTAGGGTGGAGGAATAAGGCAATAATTTGGGTTTTACACCATGGCATGGTTCATCAGAGAGTAGAATCTACAGGGCTAATCTGAAAAGCAATGAAAACTAGAGTTGGTGGTGAAAGATGGAGGTGGGGGTTAGGGAAGAAGGAAAGCAGACACATTTGTCTTCCTTAGCAGTCAGGTTGGGAATTTGTGCTGAAATAACACCATCATCAAGAGTTTTAACAAATATGAAAAATAGAAAAAGAATCCAAACAAGTGATATATCCAAAGACAGAAAAAGCTCATCTATTTAGATAGTGAAAACAAACAAATAAAAAAACACAGGATTGCTATATTTTCCTCTAAATTGGCTTTTTACTTAAATATGAAAACAATGGGGTGGGGGGAGAGGAGAGAGGAGAGGAGAGGAGAGGAGAGAGAGAGAGAGAACACAATTTTTAAAACAACAGGAAACAACTTCAATTGAACTGACACATACCCACAGCCTACCCCCTGGGTAGCATTGGTACACTAGGGTGGTAAATGGGGTCCAGATTCCAAAGCAAGTAACAGATTGCTACTTGATAAGTTGCTAAATGTAACCTATGGGGAAAATTTGTCTGTGGCAGAAACTCTGGACATTGTGAGTAATTCTGAATGCCCTACAGGCAGCTCGCAAGGATTTAATTGCCCCAGCCACTTCAGAACAACCATGTGGGTACATTAAAGATGTTGTTTGTGAAGAACAGCAGGTCATCACATGCAAAGCCTCGAAATAGTCAGCCAGTCAAATCAGTGGAAAAAATCAGCTTTTGTTAGATTTTGCAGTTTCAGGAATTAGGCATTCACTGCAGAGCTGCAGTTTTGAGAAATTGCAATGTCAGGCATGTTCCCAATGGGGAAATATTGTGAGAGTGTGGAGGAATGTAAGATTGGGTTTGACAATGGGGAAACTGACAAGAGTTATCACCCAGACATTGTTTTCTCTCTGAGCACCCCGGAAATGCTAAGAAGAGATGATATCTAGTGGCAGCAATAGCACTCTATGTTTGCCCTACACACTTCTAAGATATGAAAACAAGAGTCTTAGACATCTAAAGGACTGACCCAGAATATCACATAATGTATACTGGAATCTGTAGGACAAAGTGCCTTATAGGTATATAAAACCTGTAAACAGTCTAGTAGCAGTGTCAAGATCGATCCAGAGAAATTCAAAGCAG
Organism: Pteropus vampyrus; assembly: GCF_000151845.1. NCBI lineage: Eukaryota > Metazoa > Chordata > Mammalia > Chiroptera > Pteropodidae > Pteropus > Pteropus vampyrus. The sequence continues at coordinate 380,454 of NW_011889144.1, forward strand.
AGGCCAACTTATCTTTTTTTATTTCTAGGCAACAGAATAGGTGATCTAGGCGAGCATGTTTTAACCTGGAAAAATATTTAGAAACCTCATACTTATAAGTAATCCAAACTATAGTAATGGAAAAGTCAGACTTCGACAGTAAATTTAACAGGAACAGCCACACAGATGGAGAAGCAGGACCTTCATTCTTTGTGTTAGAACTTGGAGAGTGAAATTTATTCTTGTAAAAATTGGCCATTTGCACTTCTACCTCAAAGAGAAATGACACACCTGCGCTCAAAGAAAAGGAAGAATCAATGTGAAAAGTTAGTCAATATGGTATCTACAGTATTTTAATCTATGTTGAATCGTAGTACAGCAACATATGAAAGAATATAAAAATTGGAGTAAGACAGAAATGCAGGTGAATCATCATGGCTTGTCACATATCAGATCTATGTCCGTGGTCAAATGTCCTTACCTCTAAGTTCTTTTTTTTTTTCACATGCAAAATAAGAATAATAAAACGAGCTTCATAAGAATATAGTCAGTATGAACAATCTAAGGTGTATGCTGTGTCTAGCAAATAGTAGGCCCTCAAATAGTCATTTGATATATCAGCTTGTGCCAGCTTAGGCAGGGGTAAAGGGGTGAAAAATTGTGACCTTAAGTGCCAACTTGGTGTCGGTGGGAAACAATGGTAATTACATAAACCAATAGTCCCATTCATCCATAGTAGTAACAATTTCTCTTTAGAGTTACCTGACAATCATCACATTCATTCATTCATCTGTTCAATAAGCATTTATTACAAGTATATTTTATGTCCTGGTTATTATATAATTACCAGATACTGAGAGGGCAAAGATCAACCTGAAGGGTCTCACTGCCCGGTGGGCGAGATTGTCACATAGGCAAGTGTGATATCTAGGGCTACAGCTGTGGGACAGAAGTACATGCTAGATGCTACGTTACCACTTGTGCCCAATTGGAAGGAGTCAAGGAAGGCTTCTTAGAGAAAGTGAAAGCTAGGCTGGAAGCCCAGACATCCTAGTATTGCTCTAACACTCCCTACGGCCAGTCTTCCCATGAGGCTTGCACATTGTATTTCTTTATGTATCAATGAAGATTATAGTATAAATTTGAACAGAGTGCCTATGATAACTGTTTAGTTTTTCAATGAATGGCTGCTCCAGATTGGCTTTGAGCTGTCAAAGATTTAGACTTAGAGATTCACTAGGAGTGGTCTCTCACCTTCAAGGTGCATAGGACGCCAGGGGAGCTTGTTACAAATTTGAATCTCAGACCCAGTGCCCCTGACAGGCTGAGTCTGGGGTTCTAGTGGGAATCAGGAACTGTGCTTACTTAAGCACACTCCAGAAGATGCTGAGGCAGGTTCTGAATGACACTTGGAAAATCTATGTTAGGAGATAGGCCTGAATATTTTAATGGTAAATAGCTGTTAAGACCACATCCAGATCATTTAAATTGGAGTAGCAATTTATTATTCATAAAGTGTTCTCACTTATGTGATCAATAGATGATTTAAAAAAATTAAATTAGTGGGAGAGGAAAAAATTTTTAAGCTGGATTATTAGAATCTTATTAATAGCACGGACTGACTGATTTACTGATTTTATTTTACATTTTCTGACTGGTTGTTCTGGCTGCCTGTAAATGCATTTTGCCTCTTCTGAAGTGCAATCAAGGTGAAACACTAGGGTCATAGGACACACACACATCTTTGCTTTGAAGAATGGACAATTAAAAGGACTAAACAAAGTCCTATGCTGTGCTTTATTCATTTCTAATTTTACCAAATTAATCTGTATTTACATAGTGTAGGTTTGTATAGCCTTGTAAATGCGATATGGGCCAAAACATTCACGTCAATGAATTGAGAATTATTTTAATGGCATTTGAAAAGTAAGAGAAGGGCATTTAACAGTGCACATAAAGTGGAATAAATTGATGGACTACAATTATAATCATAACTGTATTATTGAGCTATCAAGTTTCTTGATATTGTCATCTATAAAATGGGAGTTATCTTATTGTAAACAAAACCTCTCTATGCATTAAGAACTTTAAATGTCTTTGAGAGGAAGAGTTTCTTTAAATAGAGGGGCTTCCATTTTAAACAGAATAAACTAATATGTATGAGCAATATTTTATCTAGCAAGCATGCAGTTCTGCATTGTAGATGTTACTCTTGCCGCCGATCATAATAAAGACAGCATTCACTATATTTATAGATAGAGATCTAGATTAAAGTATGGTCATAGAAGAAATTAGTATCCAGTTGAGTAGCATATGAGAAGATACATTTTAAATAGGAGAGAAATGTTCTATATAAAGAATCAAAAACATGTTAGTAAAATAAGAATTCCGGTATGGCTTTCAGCTAATTTCAGATACAAGGCATCATTCAGGAAATCTGATAACGGATGCATTTTAACTAAAGCTTTTTGGAAAAAATGGCATTGTCTTTGTTGACTAAGTCATTCACAATTTTAATAGATAAGAATGTCAATCCAGATAATCAGGTACCCACGAACAGTGGGGAGAGCAGTTTCTTAAACTCTTGTTTTGATTATTACCACATATCACTAACACCATTGCTATTATTATTACATACATGTTCTTGTGTACTGCTCACAATATCCAGAACTATAGACATTTGTCACCACAGGGTTTACATACAGAAAAGAAAATCCTGTACTCAAAAAGAAAGAAAATTACTCAAACAAAGTTGTGTATAGTAGAGTTAATGAAATGAAATAAAGAAAATCTAGGGTGACTCTTAAAGCAGTCTTACTCATGGTTAAAACTATTGGGCAAAATATCTTTTTAGAAAGTTGGTAGAAATCCTGGTGCTGGGAGCATTTACAACCAAAATAGACCAAAAGCTAATGAACATATTTTAGCAATGCTTTGGCATTTAAGTTTACATGTTAGTATTTTACCATCTCTAATTCTCTCTGAGTTGCATGGATTTAAATTGGATTATGTTAATCTGAGTAAGATACTAATGTAAAACCTTTCTTGCTCATTTAAAAAATAAATAAATCATTTATATTACTTTTTCAAATTGAGACTACTACTAGAAATGTATTCTCAATTTTAAATACTGACTATAAAATTTGTATAACAAACTAAATTATCCACTTACTAAGGGAAATTACATAAAAGGCTTAAAATAATTAAACCATACTTTATTATCCAAAATGAATGAATATATAACCTCTAGTAACTATTTGCAGAAAACGAAAATTGTATATAGTCACAGCTCAAATTTAATCATGCATTTGCATTAAAAATAGATCACTTTAAATCAATCTATAAGCTACGAGTTCAATCTAAATTTGAACAGCTTAAGTTTTAACTGCATTTGAAGCAGTTATGATTGTATTAGGTTTGAGGAAAATGGAACATTTACAAAACATTTTAAGGTGAAGTCTTTACTTTAGGATTTAAAAAAAAAAAAAAAACCTTAAGAACCAAAAAAACAGTCAGCCCTCCATCCTTCCGCTTGCAGTGCCTGCCGGCAGCCTTGACCACTCTCACCTTCACGTAGGTGAAGGCTTTTCCTTGCTAGAATCTATTCTGAGGGAGCAGACGTGCCTTTGGGCAGAGACCACACGAAAACTAACACACTCGACCAAGCCTCATAAAGAACAGAAAGTGTGTCAGGCTTGCCTTCCTTTTTCCTTCCTTCCTTCCTTCCTTCCTTCCTTCCTTCCTTCCTTCCTTCCTTCCTCCCTCCCTCCCTCCCCACCCCCTCCCTCACTCTCTTTCTTTTTTTTTTAAATTTTGATTTCAAGCATCAGCTCAGTTTCAGGCACCTTATAGAGGGACAACAACTATTTACTGAATTGAATCAGTACACTGGATAGAGGCAAGGACTTTAGCCTGCTGGTAAGGAGCTGATGATCAAGGAACCAGCACAAAGAAGGGCAGCCTGCTTCACCCCAGGAGGCCCTGCCTGCACTCCCGGGTGCAGGGACGGCCCCATCAACATCACCTAATGGCACAAAGAAAAGAAGGCACCTCAGGGGCTTAGCACAGTACCTGGTACAGCACAGAACATTAGGAGCGGTAGTGTTTTTGTGGCTGTTTCCTTGTGGTTATTAAGGAGATATAGAAAGCGAAATCCAGTCCTGAGAGCAGGACACAGGACTGGTTTCTCTTGTGGCATAGTGTTTGAATATCAGAGGTCTATAGGAGTAAAGGGCTCACATGTTTATATTACATAAATACTAGACTGAGTGACTGTTGAAGTTAGGGAGCTTGTTTTTCAATTCCAAATTTCCTCCAAGACCTACTACATAATTTGGGACATAGTGGGGTGCAAAGAATGTTTATTAGTTTGTCAAGTGTAATGTTTCAATCAGTGTGCTATATTGTGTTATATTGTATTATATTGTATCATATTGTATTGTATCAAGCTGTACTGTTTTATATTATTTCAAGGTAAGGTTTTTCTCTCAAGACCATATGGTAAAGACACATCTCGTGTAGGTACCTAGAAAAGAGGAGGCAAAGCAGAGAAAAGGCAACCACCTCTTAGAAAATTAGAACTGTGAGGGGCAACTATGATGAGCTGTATGTTGGGAATTTACCTCTTCTGGCTTTATATATAGAACTATCAAGGGAACTTCTAGGAAATAAATCTTAAGGCAGTGACCTTGATGTGGAATTACCTTTGCAGCTGGTCCTAGCTAGATTTGTCTCCAGATACCTGCCTTCTTATTATTCTTTGTAATACTCTTTATCGTGGCATGAATTTGACTGTGTAACTTGCTTATGTGTTTAAAATGTATGACACTGAAAATTTATTTCTTATAATTAGAACGATGTGCAAAGTACTATGCAAAGGAAAGCAAATGGGCACCTACGTTGAATGGCAGGACAGTACCAGATGAACTGTTCCAATTTTGTTCCCTACTCCCATGGTTTCCCAAACTATGAGCTGAGGTACTTTGGGAGCCCCACAGAACTCAGGGATAGCTCAGGATATTTTTAAATTTTGAGGGAAACACAGCAATGATGGACATTTGGTCAGATGCCATGTGAGCTATACCTTAAGGTTGTTCACAGTCTCAATATCTGCTTATAGCTAAATTCCCTTTGATGATATCATATCTTTGTAAAACTGTGTTTTTGGTAGTTGTTGTGACAAAAGTAATTTCTATGGGAAAAGTGATGTGGACCAGGAAATGAGGTGTTGGAGTCCAACCTGATTTCAAGGTTGGAGAAGCTATGCAGTGCTCAACTGGTACACACAAACCATTAATTAGTAATTTTGGTTAGTCAGGAAATAAAGTGAAAGAATTATTTTTTTCATTCAATTTATGTAATTTTTTAAAATGGCTGCTTAGCTATTAGGACATAAATATTTATTAAGTTGTTTAGACTTAACTACTTAACAAACAGAACTGTTAGATATTTCTTTTGACCTGGAGCACTACAAAAAATTACTGGGATGCTAAAGATATATTATAGTAAGATGAATACGATTAAAATTGATTTTTAATTTCTAGCTTATTTGTTGATTTAAATGATCTGTTTTTACTTATGTCAATACAATGACATCATTTAATTTGAGCTGCAGCTTTAAATATGATCTTATTTTTCTGCAAATAGTTACTACCAGTGATGTATTCATTTTGGATGATAAAGTACTGGTTTGATTATTTTAAGAGTTTTATATAATTTCTCTTAGTAAGTGGATAATGTAGCTTATTATCCAAATTTCACATTTTTAAAACTGAGAATACATTTCTAGTAGTATTCTTATTTTAAAAGGCTAATATAAGTGTTTTTTTTAATGAGAAGAAAGTTTTTACATTAATATCTTACTGAGATTAACATAATCAAACTTAAATCCATGCAGCTCAAAGAGAATTAAAGATAGTTAAATACTAACATGTAAATTTACATGCCAAGGCATTGCCAAAATATGTTCATTAGCTTTTTTGTCTATTTTGGTAGTAAATGCTCCCAGCCCCAGGGTTTTTACCAACTTTCTAAAAAGATGCTTTGCTTATAGTTTTGTCCATGAGCAAGACTGCTTTAAGAGTCACCCTAGACTTTACTTTTCTATTTCATTTCATTAACTCTACTATAAACAACTCTGTTCCAGTAATTCTTTCTTTCTTTTTGAGTACAGGATTTCCTTTTCTGTGTGTAAACTCTGTGGTGACCAAATGTCTATAGTTCTGGATGTTATGGTCAATATACAAAGTGTATGTATGTGATGATAATAATAATAGCAGCATTAGTATTAATAATATGTTATATTAATAAAAGTGGCCAGTAAATTCAGTATGTGAAGGTGGCAGTTCAAAAGGTAGAGGAGGTCAGTACAAGCTATTACTGTTATTCTGAATCTGAAATATTTAATTAACATTTTTATTTTTCAAATTATTTTTATCTTACAGGATTATCAAATGTCTACAAGTAGGAGAAAATGCCCCTTTGAAAGAGATAACTCAATTATGCATATTAAATTATTTTCTTCAAAAGCTTTTCATTATTTTAAAGTTTATTTCATTTTTTTCTTTCTTTTCTTTTTCTTCTTTTTTTTTTTTTCTGAGTCAAGTTGAGGAAGGCCAAGGAAAATTCAGGACAGCAATGAGAACAAGAATAAGCAGGAACAAGAAGGCTGCCTACACTTTGACCAGCAGTTTGTTGAGCCTTAGTTTGATCACAAAATAAAAGACCTCAAACTTCACTGCCTGTTTTCACCCAGTTCAGGGAAATAGATGAGATCGGTTTGATGCTCACTATAAAAATATTCTTAAATAACCTCTTACCCATTAAAGCCAGGACTCTATTATAAACATATAATGGCATTTGAACTAGATGTGATTGAAATATTTTGGTTGGATGTGTTCATTACAGTGACTAGAACATAAGAACAATTAGAGAACATAATTCAGGCCAAGAAATAACATGGAATGTTAAGGAAATGATTAGGAATGAGGGGTTACCCAGAAGCTAGAAGTGAATCCAAAGCAGAAGGGATCAGAGATGGGTCACATTGGAAGGACAAAAATATTAGAAAGACAAAGAGTTTGTCATGAAGGCCACCTTGCCTCAGAGAGGCATTGTGTATTATGTATTATTGCAAAGTAGCGAGCCTGGATCAAAGCTTGGGAACAAACATTAACCATCACAGCCTCTGCCTATGGTTGTATAGGATTCTTTTAAGTAAAGAGACTTTTTAACCTGACTGTGTATTCTAAATAGTCCCTTACTGTCATAGTTTTCTGGGGCTGCCATAACCAAGTGCCACAGACTGGATGGCTTAAAACAAGAGAAATTTATTGTCTCACAGTTCTGGATCCCAGAAGTCTGAGATCGAGTTGTTGGTAGGGCTGGCTCCTTCTGAGACTGTGAGGGAAAATCTGTCCCAAGTCTCTCCCTTGGGTTTTGGTAGTTTGCAAGCAATCCTTGGCATTTCTTGACTTGTAGAAGTATCACCCGATCTCTGCCTTCATCTTCACGTGGCATCTCCCTGTGTATGACTGTGTCCAAATTTCCCCTTTTTATATGGACATATCATATTGCAGTAGGATCCACTCTACTATCCTCATCTTAACTTGATTATCTATCTTCAAAGACCCTATTTCCAAATAAGGTCACATAAGGGGGTTAGGACCTCAACATCTTAGGGACACTATTCAAGCCATACATCACTTGTTTGATTATGACACTGATACATTTTCTTGCCTAGTAAACACTACACATTTTGAGGTCCATACTAGGAAATTGAATAGTCTTTTGTGGGCTTTCAAATATTTTATGTGCAATTATACCCTAAACTAATTTGTAAACAGGACCTTTTAATAAAAGCAGTCAGGATCCTCAGACTGGCTTGGAGTCTACTTTGGATTAACCATTTATATAACAGCACAGTAGAAGCTGCAGGACAACAGAGGGGACTCACTGTAACCACATTGAAGCAGCACATAGTGGGAACACAGACTCATGAATTTTACCTTGACCATCTTGCTTCAGTCATAGGAGAAAGAAAACTGAGCAACTCCTGGGTACCACACTAGGCCTTAATTTAATTTATCTTGCTATTTAAATATATCCTTGTAATTCTTCTTCATCTTTTTAGGAAGGATGTAACATATAAAGAAGTTGATCACTATTACAGATTATATATATATATATACACACACACACACGCATATATATATAAAATCTCATTTAATTCTTCACTATACTTCCAGATTATAATTATAATTATTTTCCCTTTTTTCTAGATGAAGAAACTGAGAGGTTAAGTAATCTGCCAAGGGGTATATCATTTATAATTGAAAAATGTAGGATTAATATTTAGCACTGACAGATTCTAATATTTGTAATTAATGTAATACGTATGAACATTTTAATAGACTTTAATTTATAGAGCAGTTTTAGGTTTATAGCAATATTGAGTGGAAAGTACAGAGATGTCCCATATACTTCCTGCCCCCAGTCCTCCCCCCATAGCCTCACCCACTATCAATATCCCCTCCAGAGTGGGACATTTGTAACAATTCATGAACATGCATTGACACATTATTTTAACCCAGAGTCCATAGTTTACATCAGGATTCACTCTTATCATTGTACATTTTTGGGGTTTGAACAAATGCATAATGACATATATTCACCATTATATAACGTCATACAGTAATTTCAGTGTCCGCAAATCTCCTGTGATCCACCTATTTATCCTCCTTCTCCTCTAGCCCCTGGAAACCATTGATGTGTTTACTGTCTCTGTAATTGTGTTGAATATTTTCTTAAGATGAACAGTATTTAAGTCTTATAAAAAAAAGTTCACCCCTTGTTTCACCCATCCTCACCTCTCCATTCCGCTCCCTATCAGCAACTTCTTATAAGTCCTTTGGCTATTTCTCCATTATTTATTTCCACATTTCAGAATTAAAAGTTTATATTGCTTATTCTTGATTTATTAATTTTGTACATTTACACTTTATTCATCAGAGACCATAAAGCTTTCATGTTCTTTCACATTATTCTCAAGTCTCTTTTTCTCAAAGAAGGTACATCATTGTTCTTTGTTAAATTAATATTCAGTGTACACCTTAGTATGAACATGGAAGTACTGTTTGTAGCTAAGCCCAGTGGTAGACTATGATTATATATCCTTTCTTGCAAAACATTGTTTTCCCTAAAGTTATTAATGGTCTTGTTTTGTGAGGGTTATTGTTCATTTACTTAATTTTCTCTGTTCTTATTACAAATACTTTCCATAGTCTACACTGGTATTGTGAACACTTTTGATACTATTTTCTGCAAGATTAAACACATCAGGAATTTGTGTTCAATATCTTTTTGGAAACATTCCTACTGGAGCTCTCCGTCTATGTGTTCAAAACTGAATTGGCTGCTCTGAAGATTTGCCACATAGTTGTCATCATCACTCTTCACTTTGCCTTTCTTCCATGTGAATCTCCCATTTTCTGGGTCCCTTGTTTTGGTAAGTTATATCTTCTAGTAAGCTAAACAACACTAGTGTGCTAGTTTAGCTAGGTATAAGATTCTAGGTAAAAAATAATCTTCCTTTGAGATTTTTGTCTTCTAACTTACTATGTCGTTTTTGAGTAATCAATACTCTTTTTTAAAATATTGTTTACTTAGGGGTAGTTGATAGGCAATAAACTATGCATATATAAAGTGTACAATTTGATTCATTTTGAGAAATATATACAGCCATGAAAACATCACCATGATTTAGATAATGAACATATTCATCACCTCCTTCCTGCCCTCTCTGCTCACAGGAATACTAATCTGCTTTTTGTAACTATAGTTTTGTTTGCATTTTTTAGAATTTTATATAACTGGAAATATATATATTATGTACTTTCCAATTTAGATTCTTTCACTTAGCATAATTATTTTTGAGATTCATTCATATTGTAGCATTTACCAATAAGTCATTCCTTTTATTTCTGAGTAGATGCCACAGTATGAATGTGCTATATTTTGTTTATTCATCTCTTGATGGACATTTGTTTCTAGTTTTTGGCTGCCAAAAATTTTTGTACAAATCTTTGTATGGACATGTGTTTTCATTTATCTTGGGTATATACTTAAGAGTGGAAAATCTGTGTCATATGGTTTAAATTGTTAAGAAATTGCAAAACTTTTTCAATGTGTATGTACTGTATTACATTCTACCAGCAGTGGATGGTTGTTCCAGTTACCACATCTACATCAACACTTGCTTTTTAAATTTAGCCACACTACTGGGTACGTAGTAGTATCTCATTGTAGTTTTAATTTGTTTTTTTTTTTCCTAATGATGAATCACATTGAGCATCTTTTCATGTGCTTTTTAGACATTCACTTATATATCTTCTTTGGAGAAATGTCCATTCAAGCATTTTGCCCATTTTTATTATTTTTTGTATTGTTGAGTTTTGAGAGTTATTAATATATTCTGGATATAAATCAGAAAGCTGTTTTGTGAAAATTTTCAATCTGTAACTTGCCTTTTCATCTTCTTAACAATGTCATGAAGAAAAAAAGTTTTAAATTTTGATGAAGTCTGATTTATTGATTTTGTTTTCCTTTTATGGTTCATATATTTTGTGTTTTATCCTAGGAATCTTTGCCAATCTCAAGGTCATTAAGATTTTGTCCTATGATTTCTTCTAGAAACGTGATGTCCAGCGTTAAAGCTGCTATAGCTATTTAAATTTAACATCAAATTAAGTAAAATTAAATTTTAAAAATTTGTTCCTCATTCATACTAGCCACTTTTCAAGTAATCAATTGTCATATGTGGCTAGTGGCTATTATCTTGAGCAGTACAAAGAATATTTCCATTATCACAGAATGTTCTATTGAACAATAATCTAACATTCTAGTTTGAGTTCTCACATTTAGGTCTATGATGCATTTGGAATTAACTTTTGTATGTGGTTTGAGGTAAGTGTTAATATTTTTTGCATATGGATACTCGATTATTATTATTTTTATAAAGATTATTCTTTCCCCATTAAATTGCTCTGGCAGCTTTGTAAAAAATCAGATAACCATACATGTGTGGGTCGACTTGCGGACTTGTTATTCTGCTACATTGATCTATTGGTCTATCTTCATGTCAATACCATGCATTTTTACAATAACTCTTGAAAACAGGTAGTGTAAATCCTCCAATTTTTTTTCATTTTTTTCAAAATTGTTTTAGCTCTTCAATGCTCTTTTCATTTCCATATAAATTTTAGAATAAGCTTGTAAATTTCTACCAAAGTACATTAAATAAAATCCATTTTTCTGAGCTTTTAAGGAGATACTTAATTATAATATATATTAGAGGTTGGAATTTAGGCATAGAGAAGAGTTTTGGATTTACTGATTTCCTGCTTTTTCTCATCTTTATCCCTGAATTCACAATTTTAAGTATCCGTGAGTGCTCATTGAAAAGTTCCTTGTTGGTTAGGTTCTTATTTCAAAAGATGAAATGTCCCAGTGCCAGCTGTAATTGGTTTTAATTTGCTGTTATGGTTTAAAGTTACCTACTACTCCACCATTTCCCTTTTCAATTTGAAAAGGCTTTATTTTTTTGACATAGGGAAAAGAAAGTGAATGTAACTTCCATAGAGATGAAGGGAGCATTCACACACCACAGCAGACCGAGAAGGAGGAAACTGTAAATAAATCAATCTTGAAATAGAAGTATTTCTGCAAAGAATATTTATTTGAGTTCTTAGAAAACCACCACCAACAGTGACAACAGGTCAGCTACCAGGTGAAATTAAGGTAAACAGGGAGACCATACCTCCCCAAAAATGTCATTCCCCAGAGAGAATTATATGATCTGAGAGCTGTTACGTAAGAGACACTAGGGTAATTATTCCACAAACATGAACTTTGATCTAGTGGCTAGTTAGAGATATCCAAAGAGTTGCCATGGAAAGACTATTTCACAAAATTACTAAGTGAATCATGGGCCCCTCCCAAAATGTTGAGAAATAGAAAATGCACACAGGTTTTGTAAATATATTAATTTATTGATCTCTTTTCTATCACAGAGGAAGTAGGCTGTAACTAGAACAAAAGTCCCCCTAAAATCGATTCTAATTGAACTATCATGGCAAAAAAAAAGTGATATACATTCTTTGAACATAAAATGGGAATGAGTTCAGAAAACTACAAATCAAATAAATACTCATAAAAACATTTTATGGCAGGCTATTTTATAAGGTTCAGAATTTGGATGAAGAATAAAGAAAAGATTTTGTCTTCTCAAAAATACAAACATACAAGTACATTTAAATATAACTCCTCTTTACTAGTATATGATATATACAAAAAGGTAAAATGTAATTATGGCTGATATTGGTACTATTTTGATAATTCTTATATAATCTGAACATGATACAGCAAATACAGGGCACAGATATCATACTTCCTGATGTATCTTTTACCAATACATCAAAAATACGAAGCACTACACAAAAAAGAACTTGGTTTGGCTTTTTAAAACAAGATAAAGAATTTATTTAAGTAAATGAACAAAAATTTATATTAAATATATAAAAATAAAATCTTTCTAAAATCATACTAGATAGGCATATTCTCCTGTGAAGAGATTCTTAGTACAAAGTACAAGAAACTTAGTAGTTTAATGAGAAATTAGCTAGCCAAAAACAGTAGCTTTCTCATGGGTAAGAGTTAGTTTTCTAATTGAGTGCTGAGGAAGTAGATTAAATAAAGTTTTTGAAATAAAATACTCTTCTTTGGATTCCTTCTTGAATACCTCCAAATCTGATTTTCATAAAATAAACCCTGTAAGCCAAATCTGTATTCATCCTATACTATGTGAGGGAATTTTCAATCATCTCCAAAGGAGAACAAATGTTTACAGAGTCTGTGAGTAAAATTCTTATTACAAATTATTTATAAGGGAAAAAAAGGACAAATGATCCAGAACTCTAATAACAAGTTTATTTGTGAAATGTGTTCTGCTAATATAAAAGGGGAAAATATTCAATTGGGATCAAGTATCTTTGTTCTTATATCATTAATTTATTAGTGTTTGTGGAGCAGTGTTTTCAGAGATGGTGTCCATAAGACATCTATCATCTAGATTCAGCAACTTCACAAATAAATGGCACCTAGTGTATGCAAGGTTCTAACATACAAAACATGACATTTTGAATCATCTCAAATATGTAGTTTGCTTTCAATAGAATAAAGGAAAAATGGAAAAATATTTTCTACATTTAAGAAGAGCATGGCTGGTAGATACTAACAGAAGTTACAAAAGAAAAATTAAATGTGTCCACATCATGCATGTAAAATTATACTGACTGAAGTACAAATATTTGGTTTGGATATTAGTATATTTTTCTAGCATTTCTTAAAGGATAGCTATATACCAGAAATATCTGGGATGCTTCTTAGAAATATAGATTCCTAAGTCCCGTTGAAGAATAGACACCCAGATTAGATATATCTTAATCTGAAAGTGGATTGTCTCAGAAATCTTCATTTATAACAAACTCTCCAACTAAGTGTTTTGCCCATGAAATGTTGAGAACCACTTTGTTCAGACAGACTGTCACTTTTTTCTTAACATATTGACCAATAAAATGAGAAAAAAAATCTTCTTGAATTTCTCCAGGGCAAAAACTACTCTTTACGGAGTCATTGAATTATTCTAACCTTCGGAAGTTAATTTTTTTAACATGCAAAAATTTAGATTTTAACAATATTGAATTTAAGGGCATAAAGTCAATTTGTGGCCTTAGAACCATGCTATGATTACTTGAAATTTGACTACTGTGATGGAAGAACAGTCTTTACTGTCAGGCTAGAGTAGCCCATTCTTAAGGCATGTCCCTTTATCAGTTGAGTGCTTGGTGTGTTCAATGAGGTCTCACCATACTGGTTTATTAGTACTTCACTTTTCTCCAGCCCTGTTTAAGTTCTGGGATTTCTACTCAAGGTTTTCACTTCTCCTTGATAGTTGATCTTTCCCTACTATGTCAGAACCTTGCCTTTAGCATGCAGAGCCAACTGTTTGGTCAGAGACTCAAGGGGATGTCTATGCAAATTTCTACAACTCCTTCTCTGTGCATTTTTATATCCTACCCTCCAGCTCTCTCTTTGGTCCTACTCTCCATTTTCTCTGTCCTCAACTCAGCAAGACTGCCTTTTTCTGCATGGGCACCCCCCTACACCATCGTTTGGGAATGCTAGTACAGAAAAATGTTTTAAGTTGAACTTAACTACTTAAAAAACAAAAATAGTAGGCATTTTTTTATGAGGATCCTGTGAAAAAATTACTGAGACACTAAGGGTGCCATGAATCGAGAAAGTTTGGCAACTTCTGCACTAAAGAGTTAATTGGTTTGAACATCACTGTTCTCATCTTCAAAATGCAGATGTTACATTAAATTATTTTTAAGGTATGTTTTTACTCTAACATTTGTGGTTCTATATCATATAAGTGGCTCCTAAGTGATATAATAAGTGTGGCATGTTAATTGGGTCACTTCTATCAGAGAGAGCAAAGAAGAAATGCTAGGATTCTCAACTTGTTTCTGAAGCAAGGGTCCCTAGGGCTCCAAAGGGAAAAAAGGGAACCCAAAACAGATCCATGAATGTTTCAAGCAAATAAGAACCATGATTTTTAAATTGGTTCAAATCCCCACATCAACATAGGACAGCTCTAGCCTAGAATAAAAACATTATACCCATTCCAGAAGTCTCCTGTACCTTTAGAACAGGAGCTGTTAACCTCGGGTCCACAGAGATAACATGGGATGGAAGGACTCCATGTATAGAATTCAGAGTGTCCATTGAACTTGGACATAAAAATATTCATCTTTGTTTTTATTAACCTTTAATTGAAACTTAGTGTTTTCTTCAGCTAAGAATATAGTCAACAAATCACAGGAATATTAGTAGTACTTGTGACTTTGTCACTAATTGAAATAATCAGTATTTTCATATCACAGTATAGTTGTTGCAGATACTTCAAAATATCACTTATGCTCACAACCACTTTGAAATTGCAGTAGTTTTAGATCTGCCACAGATCTTATTACTTAGTGCATTATGGAGGGAAATTATTACTGTATCACAAAATATTTTAAAACATATTTTGATATTTGCATTTCAATATGAGTTGTTTCCTTGGTAATCTGAAATATTAGTTTGTGGAGAACTTGGAACATACATAAAAGTGGACTCAAAAGTACATAGAATTCCACATATCCATCACCCAACTCTACCCCCCACATTCTTTTCAATGCTGCATTATAGTGTAGTAAACCCTAGGCATTATATCATTTCATCTGCAATATTTTAGTATGTACTTCTAAAATATAAAGTTTTTTTCTTGAAGTATAACCATGATACCATTCTCACACTTAAAAAAATCAAGTTCCTTAAATATAATCAAATAACCTATCAGTGTTCAAGGTTTCAAGTGTCTGTTAAGTGTTATGGTTTATTCCTAGTGTTTTGAAAATAGAATTTAAATAGATTCACACTTTCAATTGGTTGGTATGTCTATTAATTTATAGATCTTCTTTCATTTGTCTCTCTCTTCTTGCAATTTATTTCTTGAAATTAAAAAAAGAGAGCTATTTATCCTGTAAAATTTCCCACAGTGTAGATTGTGGATTGCATCCCTGTGGTGTAGTTTATCATGTCTCTCTTTCCTCTGTGTTTCCTCTAAACTGGGAGTTGGATCTCAAGGCTTGATGCCATCAGATTTTGGGGACAGAAGAGGGGCGAGATTAATTCTGGTTGTCAATGGCTAGCAGCCATTGATTTTCAGTGTTTAGATCCATTAGTTAATTAGGGGTTGCAAAAATGATTTCTTTTAATTTTATCATTCCTTATAATCGATCATCTTTATTATTTCTACAAGGAAAAAAATATGCCTTATCAACTATGTGGTTACCCAGTGGTGGAGTTAGTATAGAAAGTCAGAATACATGTGTTTGATTCTTTCCCTTTATTTACCAATTTTCCAAATAATGAGTTGGTTCCTTTTATGCATTTTGTTTTAGATATTTAGAAATATCCTGAGAAAGGGATTCATGGGCTTCTCCAGACCGTCAAATCGGTTGATGTAATGAAACAGTTAAGAGCTCCTACTTTAGGCTATCCCAGAAGATACAGAGGTTAATTTGAGCACTTCTCCAGAGTCATTCCAACCATAGCAATTGCCAATTTCCTCATCTCCCACAGCACTTAATCTTCATCTTATGCATTTTGGTGTTTGGTAAAATTCCACCGAGTGTTGTACTGTGAAAGATACATATATGTAAATCTTATAATAGCAGCTGTGGTGTAGAGAGAGCACTAATTTGAAGTCAGATGGTCTAATTCAAACACTGACTATGCTACTTATTAGTTGTGTGAACCAAGGCAAATTTTTTACTTCTTTGAGCATCAGTTTCTTCATATGGAAAAGCAAAAATGTTATCTAACTTGAAGAATTGTTTTAAGAATTAAAGAGGAAAACATTCTTGAATGATTGAGGCATTATTGGCCCTCAGCAAATATTTGTTAAGTCTAATGGTTCTCAAAAAGAGGGGGCTTGTTAATTACACCTTTGGTCCTGGTCAGAGTTAGTAAAAAATGTTTATTGTACTCTGAGATAACTCTGATTTAAGGCCCTAAGTCACAACACATGCCCACCCCTCAACTCTCCCCTTCTCTCCTTCTTTCCTTTTCTCTATCCCTCCCTCTTTCTTTCTCTCCTCTCCTCTCCTCTCCTCCCCTCCTCTCCCCTCCTCTCCCCTCCCCTCCTTTCCCTTCTCTTCTCCATGGAACAAGCTCTGACCAACAGTTTCAGCCTGTCACTGGAAAGGGCATACAAATACTGGCACACAACAATATAATGACAGTAGACGTATAAAATCCTCACGATGGGTCGGAAGAGATTCTGTGGGCTGCAGCTTGAGTCCAGAGCTCATGTTTTTTGTTTTTTTCATTTGACATTTTTTTCCAGCTTTATTGAAATATAATAGACAATTAATTGCTCGTATTTACATTGTACAATTCAATGAGTTTTTTTTTTTTTCAATTATAGTTGGCATACAACAATATACCAGTTTCAGTTGTACAGCATAGTGATCGGAGATCCACATAACTCGCAAAACGATCACCTCACTAAATCTAGTATCCCTCTTCCCCTTACATATTTATTACAACATTATTACCCATCTTCCTCATGCTACACTCTACATCTTCATGTGTATTCTGCAACTATCCATTTGCACCTCTTAATCCTTTTGCCTTTTAACAGCCCTCTATAGTGCCCCTTAGACTGAGGTTTGGACATTTCTGGATTTTTCTCCCAGTCTTGAAGGACATTTCCCTGACCCTTATTCCAGTCCCCACAAGAAAAATTTCAGTCCTTAAAAAATAAGCTGAGATATGAGCTTCTTTGTGATCCCATTTATGGTAAGCAAAAGTGAAACATGATCATTTCACAGGATTAGAGACTCGAAAGAGCTTCTGATTTTGGAAGAACAATTTTTCAAAAGTGGATTTATATGCATAACATCCATTGCAGTTAGTGATGGTGGAGTCAATGACTAATAAAAATGTCATTTCTTATGATTTTTATAAATTGCAGTAAATATGCCAGTAATCACCCACATTAGCTGCTGAAATGCAAGCAGCCATCTGGAGTAGAGGCCAGAGGACCTCATTGAAGCCTGAAGAGGTAAACCCCACAGGTGCAAATTGACACCTAGGAAAACAGTAGTTAATACATGCTAGAATTTGGAGAAAGGGAAAGTGTTAAAATAAATGTATGTCAAGCAGACAAATTTGGACTTCTCACGAGGATCTGTCATGTCAAAAGGAAATAGCTAGAAATTACTTGTAATAGCAAAAATCTTGTCATTTATAACCTTTAAAGCAATGGGCTCATTTAACAAATCAACTCATAGATCATAATCTAGGACAGTTGGCCTGGGTATTTATTTCACTTTTAATGTGTAGAAGCCAGGGCAAACCATGCATGATCCGCAAAAGACCCCACAGCGTCCCATCAGCTCTCAGAGCCATAGAATGAGCCAGAGAGATAACTGCCTTGAGCTCAGGGTGATGAATATGTCAAGATATGAAAACCCTTTCTGCTCCTAAAAAGAAAATTAAGATGTGATTGGAAATGTCATGCCTTGGGTAGTCTCATAATGAATAATTCCAAATAAATCCCACCATTATTCTGTTTATTTGTTTTACTTAGAAGCTATTTGAAGTCATTGGAGCTGAAAGTATGTTTCAACATGCCAAGCGTATTTACTGTATCTTGTAATCATCTTGCTAACCAGTTCACAGGCAAACAATAATTGGAATTCTGTGTTTATTTCAGATACCGCAATATAGACTGCCCACAGATAAGAAAGCCAGCTCAGAGACATTTTTAAAGAGGCTAAAACGCCTCCACTAAAGTGTTCCAGGAGTGCAACTCAGGAAGATGAACACACAAAGCCTTCTTCATTATATGAAGATTCAACGGGAACTAGGTATTTGTGACAGAGATGATTAATGAAGTTTTCATGCACTGAATAAATGTTTGATGTTAATTGATACAGGGTGGGGGGAGGTTCTGAAGAGAAGGCATAAGAGTAAAAAACATAGCCAGACATCAAACTAACCACTTACTATTTAGTGAGAAAAAGCCCCAAGAGTGGTAATTGAGCATTTAGCTCATATTTACATAATGTTGGCATCGCGAGCTACAAAGAGGGATAAAGCTGGTCTCCAGAAGACATGAACTCAGAGTTACACTATATCTAGCTTCCTTTAATCTTCTCCCTGGCATCTCTATACCTTCAGGTTCTCTCCACCACTCGAGTTTAAACAATGCTTAGCTTTGGCACGAACAAGAAGTGCTGTGCTGCTGTAACTTGCTACAATGTGGACACCACCCATGAGTGTGTGGGCACCTGTGTGTACACACACATGCACACATACGTACATTCACACATGCATGCAGGCACACAGACATGCTGCACAGCCTAGAAGGGCATGGCTATGATAACAGCCACGTTTAGAGTCACTAGGTCTGTTGGTTGGGTAACTTTCCCTTTTTTGCTTTTCTACATTCTGCCAATGTACACTTCCAGTGGGGTGAAAATCTGCCTCTGTTCAAATGTATGACTACAAGCTAATTTTAAAAACACTGAATTTAATCTTAAAGAGAAGTTAAAATTTAAAAATCAGCTTCAACTGGAAACCAATTTAACTGGTTCTTTGCATTTAACTGGTTACTTTAAAAATAGTTGTTGATCTCTTTGAACTAACCATTTCATAATAATGGTTAGTTTCATAATAATAGTTGTTGATCTCTTTGAACTAACCATTTCATAATAATGGTTAGTTTCCATAGATTGATTAGTGGTTATCAGTGAGGGAAGAAAAAGGGTTTAATGAAAAGAGATCGTAAAACATTTAGGCACTATTCAGATCATTTAGGTAAAAATCTTGTATTCGGTGAGAAAAGCTGATTTGGGAAACCAAATTATCCAAATCAACAATCTCCAGTCTGAAGTACCCAAACCAAACCAAACTAAGCTTAAATTATTCACTTTATTTTGGCAGATACTAAACGTGTATGTGTGTGAAATAACACATTGAATCCTTTGGAATCTCCATGCATCAAATGAATTGAAAAATTGGGATTCTTTCTCTAGTTTAGGTAATTTCTAGAAATGCCAGAAACCTTTATCTTTTGCCTCAAATGCCAGATTATTACTGATGAAAGAATATTTGTCATTTTTCTTTTTCTTTTGGGTGAATTGAACGGATAATTGTCTCAATTCTATGCTTTTAAGCTATATATAACTGTAGAGTATGTGTTGCATATGTTGTCTACATATTACAGTCATGTGCCATTTAATGACAAGGATTTGTTTTGATAAATGAATCATTAGGCAATTTTATCATTGTGGGAACATTATAGATTATACTTACAGAAACCTAGGTGGTATAGCCTACCACTGTAATTGTACGTGTTTATTTTTACATGACTGTCAGTGCAGTAGGTTTGTTTACACAAACATCACCACAAAAAGTATGAGTAATGTGTTGTGCTATGACGTTATGATATAATATCACTAGACAATAGCAATTCTTTCAGCTCCATTATCATCTTATAGGACCACCATCGTATATGCAGTCCATCATTGGCTAAAACGTCTTTACATGGCATGTGACTGTGTTTTATATCTGTTAATTTTTAACAAAATTAATTTCGGTAGAATAATGGGTAATTTTGAAAATATTTTGGCCGAAATATTATAAACTCATTATTCGACTAACAGAATTGTGTGTACTGTATCCCACTAGTTCTAAGACACATATTTTTAGTTTTATCATCTCTGGGATCTAAATGCACCATTACCATCAGTGACAACTTACAATTATAATTGACAGAGTTTTTCGTTCATAGTGGCATGTAAAATAAAGGCACATCGTACAGTAAATGGTATCTTTGGCTTGTTGAAAAGAAAAAGTGCATGTGTGTGGTAGTAATCTATGGATCATTTCCTGTCCTTATGGTCTAGGGTGAAGAAAATGTTTTGTGTCAAGGATCACCTATTCTTCCCTAATACTTCTTTATGTAGGAATTATAAATTATATCCCCAAATGTCCCTTTGGCTCTTTATATTTTAAAAAGTCTTGTATTTATAATAAGTGGTTCACACTACATTGCAATGTGTATTTGAGAGTGGGTTCCTATTGCCCTGTCCACCAACTGAAAAAGTTACAAATGAAAACTCTGGAAGACTCTCAAAGGATGAAGCAAGGAGACCAGTTTCCCAATAGGTTCCAAAGCTGATTATGAGTCAAAAACAAAACAAAACAAAACACAAAATTCAAAGTTAGTACCACTAAATGGGATTTAGTTAATATTTTACATTTCAAGATGAGCATGCAAATGTGCGACAAAACACTGTGCTACATTTGTGCTTGTTTTCTGGAAACATTACAAGGCAATTATTGTAATGCAGAAAAATCTCTACCACTGACCCTTCAACCATGCCACACAGTAGTTCCAACCTGAATTCTTTTTATGTCTATTCTCAGAGCCAGAAGTCTTGGAGAAGCTTGGGAGCCAATTTTAAATGTTAGGTTGGTTTGAGGTGGTATGGGGACAGTAGATAGAAGAGAAAAAATATGTTTAGATTTATTTTTTTTTAATGATAAGGATTCCAGACAGGGAAAATAGATGTATTGTCTCTATGCTCAAATACTTACAAATACTTACTTCTTACCATAAGCTTACTGGCTTGTAGAATACACAGAGACAGATGCACACATACATATAGCAAATATTTATATATAAATATATATAAAATATATATATATATTTTTTTCCTGGCAGAAAAGTCATTTAATGGCTGAGGTTGATATTGCTTCACTTTCAGCCCTCTGCTCTTTACCTCATCTCATTCTTCCTGGAGCATTACCTCACCATCCTATATGTACGATTTAAAGGGAATTACCTATTACTTCAATTATTTGTCCCTTATCAACTGATGTTACACTACAAGGATTTGCATTGAAAGGACACAAAGAAAGAGCAAGCCATGGCACATGGCCAAATAAAGGAGTAATGTTCTGGTGAATTTAGCCTAAATAATTTACTGCTATATAAAAGTGGAAAAGTGGAAGGTGAACCCTTTGACCAGTAAATCTCTCCTTCCCATGAAACCCTTATCTGGTCCCCTCCAATATATTCCACACGAGGAAGCCATCATCATTGGCTCTGGTTTGTTATTTGTAAACCTTGATCTTCTGCACTCGGTGTCCTAAATATGGATAATTAGCATCAGTTTATCACGCTTCTGCATATTTTCTCTTCTCTCCAAACATGCATGCTTCTATTGGCTGCCATTCTGCCACAGAAGATTATGGAGACAGATTGCAGAGAATGAATGTGCTAAACGAGATTAGGAAGGAATAGAAATAGCAACTTGGCCAATAAATTCCTCGTGAGAGCCTTATCATACAATTACACGTTGACTTGTTTCACACTCTCCCAGCCTCTTAATCCAACGCCCCCACCAAGAAGAAAATTTCACTAATTTTGGAATTACTGCATATCCTCCTGACTTGTTACCGAGAATGGATGGAAGGAGAAACACCGCTGAAAACAACACATCAAACTTTATAATAATAATAATAAAAAACTGTAAATGTCAAAATGGGTGGTACAAATTTGGGATGTTTAAAGCATCTTAGCATCTACAAATAAATGCACAAAGCTGTGGCATAGATATTTAACTTCTCTTTGAGCACCGGTACTCTCATAGTGCCACTTTGGGGGGTTCAGAAGTGGGTGAAGGGGAGGATTACCTTGCTTTTAAACAGAACTGTCTGATGTGTTTTAAAACAAGACAGACTATTCACATTATTATTATTATTGTCGTTGTTGTTATTATTAATGACAGCAGT
This sequence comes from Pteropus vampyrus, assembly GCF_000151845.1. Classification (NCBI taxonomy): domain Eukaryota; kingdom Metazoa; phylum Chordata; class Mammalia; order Chiroptera; family Pteropodidae; genus Pteropus; species Pteropus vampyrus. The sequence goes on from NW_011889144.1 coordinate 402,909, forward strand.
CATGATGTCCCTGAGTACTTCCAGGCATATCACTTGACCTCTTTGAGTACAGTGTCTTCTTCACTCAAACAGGCTGTTTCACATGTTATAGCTTCTTATGCACATTCACGTGCATCAATAGCTTTCTTGCTTACTCCAGGTCTCATAAAAGAGTGTAACCAAGAATGTGTAATAGGGCGTCCACAGGGGGAGCTCTCTGCTCCTTCCTCTGCCTGATAATATTATTCTCTCCAGGGCTTTCTAGTAAGTTAGAGATTTAAAGAGGCCCATTAAGCCTTTAGATTCACCAGGGGACCATTTATAGCACAGAGCAACAGTCAGGCATTATGTTGCACCCACTAAAGTAAGGCTGGTGGGGCAGAGCAGAAGAAAACCCTGAAGGACTGAGATTATATTTACTGGAAGAAATGGAAACCCAGATCAAATCTTAAAAATGTTATATTTGTGCTCGCAGAAGAGGAAAGGCTGCCAATTCACGGTGGGAAAGATTAATTAGCTAAAGAAATTCACAGCAGTTGTGAAGAGAGTCCTTGTGCATAGCTCATGATGTTGTCTTCGCTTTCTTTTCTCCAAGTCGTGTCTATTTGTATTGACTGAAAAGGTCTCGTGCACAATCGCAAGAAAGTTTTCCATATTTCAGAAGACCTGTTTCCTGTTCTGAGTTCAGAGACAAAACTGGACAACATTCATTCAACAAATACGTACTGAGATGGTTGGGTGTAGTAACACAAAGAAAGAGCCTCCCTGGAAGAGCTGACAGTCACAGGATGTCGGTATGTCTTAACTAATGTTGAGTTTGGGTTTGCCTTCTGCAATCTGACTATCTATTGGCTGCTGGAGATTTCCTTATTTGGAGAGAGAGCCAGCTTGAAACCTCTTTCCCTCCATTTATCTCAACGGGGAGAGAGGGACCAAGAGGCCTGTAAGGAAGCCTGGGAAGAACTTGTCCGAGGGTCCTAGACTCTTCTTAGGAAACAGGAGATCAGAGAACAGAATGCTTGTCCTCCTGGAACCACAGCCAGGGACACATGCCACAGGGTGGCTGCCACAGCTCCAGTGCGCTGTGCACATTTCAAATTCTAAAGTCATCTGTCCAGAAAAAACAAATACACATACATCTTAGATGTTTGAAAAATTCTACTTTCTCTGCATCCCCCTGTTATCCAAAGCCACTGATCCAAGGCATCTGTTTTGGGGAACACAAGTCCTGCTGAACGGAATTGAGGGAGACCTAGAGAAGGGATAAGACTGGTTTGCTGCTTTGTTTCCTAAAGGAAATGTCTTGGAGCTTGCTAGTGCTAATTTGGGGGACCCTTCAGCTGACTCCTCCACTCAGACAAAGGTGTACAGCCAAGCCCGACAAGAAGTCCCCAGGCAGGAGTCTCACGGGAGGACTTGGACTTGGAGCCCAGCTATGGGAGATGGAGGGACGTCCACTCGGCAAATGTGAAATCAGATGAGGAGTTATTAATAACTATTCTCCCCTCCCCTATATCATATTCTCTAAATTGGTGAGCTAAGTTGGTTGGGGGGGGGGGGACGGTGAGAGGGAGCCTTTTGCCATTAATCTGGGAACAAACGGCTAACCTCGGTGACTGGTATTTTCGCTTTTCTTTTCTCACTTTTCTCAGTGTGGGGAAGCTGTGGAGCCCGCGCGGAGCGATTGTGAGGGGCTCTGCTGGAATTTGGCAGCGCGGAGGCTTGGAGTGCAGCCCCATGCTGGCTCCTATTCAGCAGGCCAGTTTTCCTCGAGCTTTGGAAGTTTCACTCAGCCGTGCACTCAATGGCTTCACAAAGCTGATTACAAGCTTCAGCGCATTCCTGAAGGAGCCAAAAGCGACGCAGGTGCAAACGAGCCGAGGGAGCCCCTTATCCCGGTGACAGAATGGGACAAGCTGGGAAAGGCTTGGACCACACAAATCCAAGCTCACCAGGCAGCAGAAAGCCTGCCTTGGGAACCGGGGGTCATTATCCTTTCTATTCAGCTGGGCCCGGGGACCCTGGGGGCTTGGGAGGCCGGCCTGCGCGGGAGCGCCGGCGCCAACGCGCGCCTGCGGGAGTGGGGACCTCGCCGGGCCCCGCGGCAGGGCTGGGCCGCTGGATGGCGGTTTGTGCGTTTGCATCGACAACGTCAGTGATATCCGTGTTCCGACGGGCCAAGTCTACACCAGTAGGGACACAGGAGAAAAAGAGCGTGCAGTAAGCAACCTGGTGCGTGGGCAGTGTGCAACGTTTGTCCATCCCGCGTCCAGACCACATTGCACTGTCCCGCCCCAGCCTGAAGCTGCGGTTCCCCGTCGGTCCCCCAGGCCACTGACACTCAGCTCCAAGGGTCACGCTGTGCCTTTTCGCCCCAGCCTGCTTTCCCATCCGTCTTTGTGGCAACGGGGTTCCGCCGAGGGCACCCCGACACAGTGCGTTGGGAGATATATTGACCGCGAGCGAGGGGCGGGGGTAGCCAGTCGCAGGGCTGCCCCGTCGAAGCGCACTCGGCGTGGCGAAGGACTCGGTTGCTGAGAATCTGATTCCGCGGAAGGGGAGGAGGGCCAGTCCCCACGAGGGAAATGAATGACGTACCCTGCTCGCGCTCAAAGACCGCAACCCCGGGGCTTCGGACGGTGGAGAAAGAAGGGCAGCCCCGCGGGAAGCGCGCGGGAAAGAAGGGACGACAGGCAGGGGAGGAGGACGTGGGAGTCGAAGGGACGCTCGGCGGGGTGGGGGCGGAGCTGGCTCGCGGGTGTCCCTCAGGACGTCCTGCGCCCTCGTAGGGAGCCCCGCGCCGCGTCCAGGAGAGCGCAGCACGAGAGTTTCTGCGTGAGGCCAGGCCTGAGTCCCGCTCGCTTCTCGCTGCCCCTCGCTCTGCCCGCTGCGCGCTGAGACTGGCTGCTCCCGGGGGTCCCCGCGGGCAGAGCGCGGGCTGGCCGGGCGCGCATGCCGACGCTCTTTTGTCTGATAACTAATTTGAGTTAATGCGATCTTTATGTAAAGCTAACAGCGGATAATTGTCTATTTTCTCGCCAACAATCTCCATCACAATCACTTATCTGGAAACCTGCGGCTGGATTAATCGTTATATTCCCGAGATGAGCGTCGCTGCAATTCGAAGCGAACACGGGTGGGGACATGGAAACGCCTCCCCCGCACTTGCCGGGCCGGATGCGGCCCAGCCTAGTTACTGCACGTGACGCGATGTGCCCGGGGGTGGGGGGGTTGGTGTCCGCGGGCGGGGCTGCAGGGTGCCTTCTTCAGGACTGGGTTTTGCTCGGGTGGGTGGTGCGGGGGTGCAGAAGGCGGAGAGAGAAAGAGGGAAGAAGGCGGAGAAAGGAGAGGAGGGGGCCAGGAAGAGGAGAAGGAGGAAGAAGAGGGTCTGCGGGTCTGCGAAGCCGGCCGCCGCCTGGGTCAAGCTTGGCCTGGAATACCCTTGGAGTACCGTGACGCAGCCTCAAGGTCCAACCGGCAGAGGAGATGTCAGTGTCAGATCCAAGTCTTTCGACCTGGATGCTCCTCCCCCTTTTTTCCCCCTCTCAGAAAAAGTGCTCACTCCACTCGTCTGTGTTCCTCCAGCTTCATACCCTGCCCCACCCACCCGTTCCCGCCTTAGGTCCCTCCCACAAGATTCCTATATTTGCAAATTATTGATAATATTTACTCTCCCGGTGATTGAAATCCCCAAGAGAGAAAACTTTGGGTGTGGAAACACGTCCCAGTGCCGTAATCCCCACGGTGCTCCCGTGTTAGGGGTAAAACACGATGGCAGATGGAATTGAGGCCTCTGGGGAAAAGGCACTTGTATGGCAAAGATTTTGTCTTTCTGAGCTGAAGTCAAAACATGAGTGTCAAATGAAAATCCGTGTGGCGGTAGTGGTGGAAGTTCTCTGCGCATGTGACTTCGTTGTGCGTAATACGAATCGCGGTATAAAGCGACTGACTGCTGAAACCAAGTACTGAGTGTGGCTGGTCACTTGGAAGTAAACCATTAGATTCCATTTACTTCTACAACTCAGATTTGCCAGCCAAGGGACCACCATCGCAACTTTTCAAAGTGGTGTTTCTGGAAAATAACAAATTCAGTCTCAATTCGTGCCAGTTCTTGGCCACGTAGAATGGAACCATTCGTTTCTCTTTTGGCAGTATAACTTAAACTTCTAGGAGTGAAAGAATACAGGGAAATAAAATTCCATGAAATCACTGGATTTTTAGATAAAGGAGGACCCCCAAATTAGCCCCCAGATACAGTTTGGTAAATTCCTGTTACAATCTTTGTCTTCAATTTTCCCTTGCAGCAACTTGATGAGATCTTTAAAAGCAAACAAGTAAATCCACGCTCCGAAGTCAGCTAGCCCTCGCTCTTTTTGAGTTTCCCAGGGTTGCTTTTTGTTGTGGCATTCTGGAATCATCCCACTTCATCTCTCACCTGAATCTTGTCATCTCGGCCATCTTGAAGTGATCTGTGAACAATGCTGATCCCTGCGACAGACTCGCTGGTCAATCAGGCAGAACAGACTATGCAAATGGAGTGGAGAGGCGAAGCGCCGGGGAACACTGGCGCCCATTGTCTTGGGCATTTCAAAGCGCGGAGCAGCTGCGCAGACTTGTCGCCTCGGACCCTCGGTTGCCACACTAATGTCATCATCGCAAAACATCAGATTTTGAAAACGATACAATCCGAATTCATTAGCAGCTTCTGGGCAAAGGTTTCTCTTCTCCATGACAAGTTTCAAACTCCAGATCCCCTTCTGTTGGGAGGGTAGAGGGAGGGGGAAGTTTTGCAAGTGACAACCAATGATGATCCATAATTTCCTCTTTCTCGCTGATGTGAAAACTTTAAAACCTTCCTTGGGATCCTGAGCTCGGACCTCTGACTCACGCGACTCTGAAATTTCGAGGTTTTCGCGTTTTCCCTTAAGTGTTGCTTGCAAGTTTAAATTCACTGAGAGCAGCAAAGGTAACGAGTGGAGTGAATTTAACAAAGACATCATCTTCTACTTTCATGATAACGCCAGTGAGAGGTTTTGAAGTAATTTTACTTAGATCGAACTAAAAACAATACATGTTTGGGCAGTTGCGCGCCCTAAAACAAACAAGTTTCACAGGCAACGACGATCCTCTTCAGCGTTGTTACAGTTCACCAACTTTGAGTGTCCACCGTGACACGCGTCTTCGTGATTTATGGCATTGTTCTATTCCTCATTACTGAGATTTAGTATCTTCTCCCACCCTATCGCCTCGCCCCACCCCCAAACTTCCAGGGTGACTTCATTTTTTTCTAAAATCAAGACGGCGGGAGGGATGCGCTTGGTGCTCACCGCTGCAGCGGTGGCGTGGATGCCGGGCGCCGGGCCGCGTGTGCAGAATGCGCTGAGTCCCGCCGGACCCGCACTTGCGGGCGCTGGACTCTAGCCGCGCGCCCGCGGCGGACAGGTCCGAGAGACCCGGCAGAGCTTTGCTTTTCAGACTTCTGGGAGGCCCCAGGGCGCTAGGGAGGGCAGCTTTCCTCTCCTATCAAGTTTGTGTTCCCCTCCCGTCTACCGATCTGTTAATATGTCCTTCCTGTGCTTCTTTACAGGATTCCGTGTCCTCTATCTGCTTCATACCCCTTTTGTGGGCTGGAAATTTTTTCCAGGAAAAAGGCAGTTAACATGGAGAAAGCCACCAGGACAATTCGTAGCCCGGAGCTGAGAATCAAATGTATAAGTTGAGGGTGGCAGAAGGGCTGTGTCCTCTCCTGCGCGCCCTGCGCCGCTCCCCCTCCCGCGCCCCTAGTTCCCCCTAGGCCTCCCCTGCGCGCTCCGCGGCCTCGCTGTTGAGCCGCTCAGCCTCTCCGTGTGCCTTCCCGTTCCTTGACAAACTGACCGGGTAGAATTTGGAAGGAAAGTACAACCAAATAATGTTTTTGTAAACAAAACAAGGAAAAATTAATGGAGAAAAGGCCCCATAGAGTGTGTCTTGTTTGGTAGGGGACTGGGGTGAAGGTGGAGGCCGTTATCGAATCCCAAGGAAAAAAGCGCTTCCTAAATATGGACCCCTTTGGAAGGATCGAACTAGAGCACTCCCCGGAAAATTGTACGATTTGGGCCTCGAGGCTCCGGAGAGTCACGGGACAGACCCTTGTCGGTGTGTCTGCCACCCTCCCGGCTGGGCCTGGGCTGCAGAACCTCTTCATCCCTGTTCAGGCGCCTTTAGGCCGCCAGCAACCGCTGGCGCGAGGATCGAAGCCAGAGGGGAACTTTCTGGAGGTCCTGGCTGTGGGGAGGTGGGGCACGAAGGATGACGTGAGTTATTAGGAGAGAGTTTTTGCCAGGTTGGATCACCAGTATTTATTGTGGGGATCCAAAGTGTGTTTGCCGAAGCAAGCACCGGAGAGGCTTTGGCCAAAGGTGGAGCTGATGGCCGCAGGAAATTTTCAGCGGCTAAGGTGGGCCTGGCCCCTTCCTCTCCCAGACTGTCCCAGGTTACCCACTCTGGTTGGGCCAGCGCCCTGAAAGGTGGTAAGCCTGGTCTTGCCCTGCCTCCCTCCCTTTCTCACACACATTGAGTCTCATGCATGCCACACACATTCTTACACACTCATACACCCACATGATACGCACATTATATGCACTCACACAAATACCTGGAATCTCTCTCTCACACACAGATGCATGCTACACAGAACCAGACAAGTTTAGTCACACATGATTCATGCACATGCACATGCACACACACACATACACATACACACACATATTCATTCCCTTGGTGTCCCCAAGTCACAGGCTAGATGAGTACTGGGGCTGACTTGTGGCTGGGCACCTGATTCTCATGGGAGGAGAAATCATAAAGCTGGGAAGAGTACTCTGTTAGGTACACACAGGGATGAGTGTGTAAATCCTTATAAAAATTCAACAAATACAGCGATAATGTGATGTCGATGAAGGATAAGGGCAGATTATTTCTGAATCTTTGATTCTGAGCTCTCAGCCAGCTTCCTGACAAGCTTGCCAATGGATTGAAGTATCACTTTGTATCCAATGCTTCCAGGTTTATATTTTCTCCCAGTCTATTTCCTTGGGTGCCCATTAGACTTGTTATCCAGTATGGTAGCCACTGGCCACATGTAACTATCAAGCACTTGAAATCTGGCCAGTCCAAATAGAGATGTACTATGAATACACACAGCACACATTGGATTTCAAAGATGCAGTGTGAAAGAAAGCATGTAAAATACCTTATTAATCATTTAAAAATATTGTTTTCAGGTTGAAATCATTATATTTTTGATACATTGGGTAAAATAAAATACATTCTTGAAATTAATTTCACGAGCTTTTTTTGTGTGTTTTTAAAATGTAGATATTGAGAGAAATTTACCTACATGGCTCCTATTTGTGGCATGTATTATCTTTATAGAGGTCAGCCTTAGATTTTCCCGCTGATCCTTCAGGAAATGGAAGCAAAAAAGCAAAAATGATGGAAAATGCTGAGTTCCTGGTTTAGCAGGAGGGGATAAAGACCCACTCCGTGTTAAAGTTGCTTTTGTAATATAATATATTATCAAAGCTTCTTTTCTTACATGAGAATGCATGGCGGGGGGTGGATGGCATTACACATTGTACTTTATTGCTTGATTCATTTTCTTTCCATTTTTACTTTAATTCTGTCTAATTACTGTATTGTGATCTCAGTCAGCAATCTTAAATGAACTCTCAAGTAACTTTTGAAGAATCTTGCTACAAG
>NW_011889144.1:410674-425848 GCF_000151845.1 Pteropus vampyrus
TCTCTCACACACAGATGCATGCTACACAGAACCAGACAAGTTTAGTCACACATGATTCATGCACATGCACATGCACACACACACATACACATACACACACATATTCATTCCCTTGGTGTCCCCAAGTCACAGGCTAGATGAGTACTGGGGCTGACTTGTGGCTGGGCACCTGATTCTCATGGGAGGAGAAATCATAAAGCTGGGAAGAGTACTCTGTTAGGTACACACAGGGATGAGTGTGTAAATCCTTATAAAAATTCAACAAATACAGCGATAATGTGATGTCGATGAAGGATAAGGGCAGATTATTTCTGAATCTTTGATTCTGAGCTCTCAGCCAGCTTCCTGACAAGCTTGCCAATGGATTGAAGTATCACTTTGTATCCAATGCTTCCAGGTTTATATTTTCTCCCAGTCTATTTCCTTGGGTGCCCATTAGACTTGTTATCCAGTATGGTAGCCACTGGCCACATGTAACTATCAAGCACTTGAAATCTGGCCAGTCCAAATAGAGATGTACTATGAATACACACAGCACACATTGGATTTCAAAGATGCAGTGTGAAAGAAAGCATGTAAAATACCTTATTAATCATTTAAAAATATTGTTTTCAGGTTGAAATCATTATATTTTTGATACATTGGGTAAAATAAAATACATTCTTGAAATTAATTTCACGAGCTTTTTTTGTGTGTTTTTAAAATGTAGATATTGAGAGAAATTTACCTACATGGCTCCTATTTGTGGCATGTATTATCTTTATAGAGGTCAGCCTTAGATTTTCCCGCTGATCCTTCAGGAAATGGAAGCAAAAAAGCAAAAATGATGGAAAATGCTGAGTTCCTGGTTTAGCAGGAGGGGATAAAGACCCACTCCGTGTTAAAGTTGCTTTTGTAATATAATATATTATCAAAGCTTCTTTTCTTACATGAGAATGCATGGCGGGGGGTGGATGGCATTACACATTGTACTTTATTGCTTGATTCATTTTCTTTCCATTTTTACTTTAATTCTGTCTAATTACTGTATTGTGATCTCAGTCAGCAATCTTAAATGAACTCTCAAGTAACTTTTGAAGAATCTTGCTACAAGCGTTGGATAATGATGAGATGTAAATTACTACAGGCTATTGCATAATGTCTACACAGGGCTAAAGCAACCCCTTTCCTGTTATTTTCAAATTTCAGGTCAGCATTTGGTAATTTGCTGCTTTATTGTTTCTACTGCAAGGTATTAGCAACACTACCCACCACCACTGCAACCTAAACAAAACAAACAAAACAAAAGCTTGAGCAAGAATTTACATCTCTCGAAAATTCTTCCTACTAAACAAGAATGGAATTTCTTCCATATTTTTTCCTCTATGATTGACTCATAACTTTAAAAATCTGTGAAGTCATACTTTGATCAAGATTAAGATAAAATATATTTGCAAACTTTTTGTGTTTTAAAAAAGATATTTAAAAGTAGTCTAAATTAACATTTTAGAGATAAGATTTCTAGAAGCAAAATTATAAAATGGAAATTATATTTCATCTTTTGAAAGCAAGAGAGAAGAGACTGCTGTAAGAATATTTTTAAAATAAATTCAGTATAACTGCAAAATTAAAATTCTGCATACATATACTTGATATACACACACTGTATTTTTTGTATATTTATCTTGAGGGTTACATAATTAATGAAAAAACAATTCAGCAAAAATGTGTATTTCACCAATAAATTGGAAGTATCTCACACATAATTTTTTGGTAAAATTAAAAATTTGTCTTTGTCATAAAAGAAATTCTGTTGCTCATTATTGGTATGTTCATTTACTGTTTTATTTTTGTCTAAATTAAATTTAACTAAAGGAAAAAATATTGTAGAATACCAAGAATGATCAGGTTTTGTGAGTAAGTTAATTGAAATGGTTTATTCTTTATATTAACTCCTTGGAAAATATCTCTCTTGTTACTCAAGACTTCTGTTCAATTAGGAAAAAAAAAATAGAAAAATGTCATGCTTTAATCAAACTGCCTGTTTTTAAGAGTTTCAAAGAGAATAACTAAAATTTTAGCACGTCTCTTGCAGAAAAGCCATCGACATCCCATCAGGAACTCAAGTAATCTCGCATTGAACGTGTAGGATGGCATGTTTATTAGTATGACAAGGTCGTTTATTTTTGTGATGACTCATGTTTGCTCTCCATAAACTTACTAAAATAACTAAAGGAAACAAAGTGCAAGACTTTAGCCACTTACTGTCAACTCTGCTCTTCTACTTTTTAAGAATCATCATGAAGGAAAACAAGAAAATGATAAAAAAGCAGAAAAGAGAAACCCAGACACGTGGCACCCAGACTAGTAGTATAGAAATTCTACATGCCAGCAAAGTTCTAAGTTAACTTGTTTTTTCAGTGTATTTAATATATGTATTGCATGGCTTCATTTACTTCTTCGCGTTATAACATGAGAAAAGTTCTCATTGGCTTTCTGTTTTTCTACCCCTCCCACCCCCCCAAAGACTATAATGGCCGTATACTTTCAAATTTCACAGACAAGATACTCTGGATAAATAATCTAAGATTAACTAAATTAGGTCAACGTTCATACAGGGCCAGTGTGTTACATCCCTTGTGGTGAAATTATCTGGTGTCAGCTACATTGATTGAAAAAGCACTACAGACTAAAAAAAAAAATGTCTTATTACAAGATTTCTCAAAAGCAGATAAGAAAGCAAAGAAGCCTTCTCGTAAATGAGGAACCTTATCTAGATTTTAATATGGCCGTAAGCAAATTGTGAATGTTTTTGCTAGTTAGGCAACTTGTATGGGGAAGCAAACATTTCTAAAGTTTCTAGAATTCTAAGTCAGTCACTATAGTTTGCACATCTGTCCATTGCTGGTGGGGCCTTTGTTCTTTTCCTCAGGATACACTCCCTGCAAAGGCTGAAATAGTATCAAATTCAGGGTACATTGTCTGGACTGTTTAATGCGTTCTAGGATTAAGACGGATAGACTCCAATAGACTGACGCTTGAGTATCACTTTGTATATCTATTAACTGCTTATATTTAACTTCATGATTGTTTCTCTCTTCCTGAAAACTGCTGTTAATGCTGATGAAATTCCTTATAACAGAACCAAAACATTAGGGTTTCTAAAAGAAGGTTCGTGAGACTTATATTTGTTGAAGTCAGTAGCATAGTTCGTTTATTTTCACTAGTGGCCTCTGTAGCCATTTTATGGGTGAGCAAATAAATGCTCCATTTGTTTATCCTTGTGATCATCATGCTCTTATCAGTCAACGTTCACCGAATTGTTTTTCCATTGCCATTATGATTTACTTATTATCACAAAAGGTATTTAATAAGTTGATAATTTGATATAATGAAAAGAGTGGCTGTTAGGAAATAAATTTCAAAAATAGACACACTAGTTCAGCAACTAGTGGATGCCATCCCATTTAAAAATGACTATATTTAGTCTATGGCCATGCCACCCTGAACAAGCCCGATCTCATCTGATCTCGGAAGCTAAGCAGGGTCAGGCCTGGTTAATACTTGAATGGGAGAACACCTAGGAAGATCAGGGGCTGTAGGTGTAAAAAATAATAATAATAAAATAAAAATAAAAGATTGTAAACTGACAAGATCCTTGCAAACTGTGAGGTCAACCAAGGGTTGCCTTGCCTAAAAAAAAAAAAAAAAAAAAAATTACTATATTTAGAATGTATTTCTAAGGGATAATAACTCGGATAGCCTTTATCTTCAGGTTTCAACTGCATTTCTAATGTAAACATACTGGCTCAGGCATGCAATAAACTCTAATGAAATAAAACTGAGAAGAAAATCCAGCAGCCCGAAACAGAACATTCCTGATTGCATTCTAATAGGAAAGTGAGCACTTTGCAGAAGAGCATTGCACTAGTTCAAATATTACAGGGAGCAACAGCTGCAGATAGATATAAACTCTGGAAAAACAGCTGCCAAAACAAAAATAGAAAAGCAAAATAAATTGGAGTTTGAGGTCTGGAATAAAGAATTCTTTAAAATTTAAAATACTAAATTTCATGTGAAAATGAGGGCTGAAAACTTCCTAGCTCTGCTCACAGGTCTGCTGTGGACATCAGGAGAAAACTGATACCCCTACCTCCCCCCACCCAGACATGTTCTTGTCCCCAGGGTTCTTTTACCAAGCTTCAGCCACCAGGGAACTTCTGCCGCTGTGTCCATCTAGGGCAGGTATGCTAGAGCCACTGGCATCCCTGGGAAGATGGAAGTCAGCAATCTCTCTTTACCTGAGTCTCAGAAACTTCCTTTGCGCCTTCATGTTTTGAATTTGAACTTAAGATCTGAGGATTGGTTCACAATATGCATGTTGTTCAAACCACGGGTACACTTTTTAGTCGAAGGGTTTGCCGTCCCTTTGGTACTTTATTTGGTTTGGCCTTTCATAGGCTTTCTGGCTTTTTCCAACTAGACCCCAACATGCTCCAACAGCAAGGCTCTGTCTGAGAAGCAGGTGCAGCACCCTGAGACTCCCTCCGTGCCCTTCAGCTCTTCTAGTGAAGCCTCTCTGTGCCATGGAAGAAAATGAACACATTCTCTCTTTCCTGCTGCACCAGAGAATGCACATTGTTTTTTGAGGGAGGATGGTGGTAGTGGTAGAGCATCCTTTTCATTCACAAGCCAAACTCCCATTCATACCTCCTTCCTCCTTGATTTGAGCAGGTTCAGGGGTTTATGGCTTTTAAAAATTTGTTTTTCATGTGCTTCTCTCTCAAGGAGGAAAGATAGAACAAAGGGAGGGAAGGATTCTCAAAGTTCATTCCATAAAAGGATGTTTGTGAAGCTCTGTAGCATGGTCTTTTACTTCAGGTCTGCAGAAATTAACAGGTACTTTCACTGGGGTTTATTCATAAGCTGCAATGGTAACTTATATTCCTTTCGATAAGAAAAGAGAAGATGATAGGGTAAGAGTTTGATTCTATAGATATTTGATAAATATTTATTATATTCTTGATACTTTGCAACGTGCAGGATACACAACTAAAAGAGATACCGATTATGATTCATGCTCTCATGAAATTCTCAGCCTCATGGGAGAGGGAGAGAATAAATGCTTGAATATCACACAATGTGGCAATGCAACAACAGGTCATGCCACGGAAACATAGAAAAGTAGTGGGCATCTGCGCCTGTGAGATCACAGCCAACATCCAGAGATCTCAGTCTTGTAGATGGGGCTGGTGTGAGGTGTTGGGAGGTGGGGAAGGAATTCTAGGTGGGGAATGACATTTATTTACAAAGGTGCAGAGGCATGAAAGAGGAAGTTGTTTCAGGAAAACGTAAGCCACCTGGGTCAAGGGACACATTTATAGGAATGAATTCTGTGGGGAAAGGAGCAATGTGGGTCTGGGCAGTCAGAGAAAGCTTCCCAGAGGGAGATGGAATTTGCTAGGGCCTTAAAACAAAGAGTACACTTGGAGAGCTCGAGTGGAAGGCAGAATTCCTCGAAGAGGGAAAGCAGACGAGGGAATGAGATGAGGTAGGGTATTTACGATGTACTTGGGGTGGGCCATCCTTGAGTTTGGTTGGAGCAGAAGAACTTGAGCATGTAAAGAATGGGTGATAATGCTGGGGAAGGAGCAGCTGGTAGAGTGGTGGAGGAACTTGAAGGCAGGTAATGAACGTAGACCTGACTCTTTGGGAAACGAAGGCCTAGTAAATGATTTTGAGCAGGAAAGATGGGTGAGGTTTGCTACACCTTGGGTGTGTAGCTGTGTGGGGGACATCTCACTGCTAGGGTTGTTGTAAATGGCTTTGCTTGCTCCTCAGTCCATAAGAATTGTCTTTGACAAGAATCTGAGAACAACTGACCCCAGAGAGACACAGAGACACAGAGACACAGAGGCAGAGAGACAGAGAGACAGAGAGAGAATGACAGAAATGGAGACAGAGCAGTCATTGCAGGTTGTGAGTGGCTGACCTCAGAGTTCACGAAGCAGATAGCTGCGCCTTTGTGAGTGTGCATGGACCACAGTCTGGCCCCTGTTCCCCCCTAGTTGCATCTTTGATTTACACTCTCCTCTGGTCATCCACTTCAGTCACAGGGACATCTTTCCTGCTACGGCCTCAGGCCTTTGTATGGCTGTTTCCTCTTTTCAAAGAAGCCTCACTTCCTCTCCTACATCAGATCTTTACTCAAAGGCTGCTGTTCAACTGTGCCCGACCCAGGAGCCTTTGGAATAAACCAGACTGAGTGTGTAGCATGTTTTAATATCCCGACTTCTTCAGCGTGGCGGGATGTTGCATCAGGCTGTATGGAGGAGAGGCCTTGGTGCTGGCAACGGTTGGGGCGGAGATGATTTTAGATCTGATTGCACCACACATGGCAGCATAATTGCCAATCAGTCCAGGAGAGATTAGATTCAAAGCTGCATTCACGTGGCTGGGTCCCACCTTGGAATTATTCTAAACTAAGGCAGCGCTGGAGCCTACAATCCCCTCAGGGCTACAGAGAGACTCAAGCTTGTTTTCATCCCAGCTACTGGAGCCCTGCTGGGCCATCGAGCCCCAATCAGGGGGCTGTCAAGGGGCAATCCTGATGCTGTCCCTTCGTGAAATTGCTCAGGAAGTCAGGACAACCTCAGGGTCCTTAATGAGCTCAGCAGCCAGGGGCTTCCACTGCAGACCCCAGGAACAGGCAGGCACACGGCTGACATGGCAGGATGCTTGATCCTAATGTGTAGTCACCAGCTGCAAGACCAGTGGAAGCTGGGACATGTGGGCTGGCCCCAGAGTGAATTCAAAATTGACGCTGGCTGTGTCAGTTCAGATAGCAGTGCCTCCAGGAGGTGTGAGACTGTCCCTATTTCACTCCAGTTCTCAGAACTCTCAGGGTGAAATCACACATTCTGAATTTGAATATGAAGAATAATAAATGAGAAATGAAATCAAAACTCCTCATATATCAAATGCACCACTGCGCGGGAGACAGGACTTTAAATAGATTCACGTAGACACATTTCAAAACGGGCAATTTGGATATTAAAACTCAAATGCTATCTGTGGCTTTGGGGAGCAGTGCCAGCATGTTCAGAGGGCTGGGAACAGGCCCTTCCTGGAACCCTTGAACCCTCGTCCCTGATCCCTCTAGCCTGAGGACATGTCACCCACGGTGCAGGGTGCCCCTCTGCAGACAACATCCCTCCCCTCCAGCCCCATGCCAGTTAGAGTCTCCCTCAAAAACCCTGTGGATTTTTCACAACTAGAACTTGTAACTCTAGCTTGTAATCATGGGTTTATTTTTCTGTCCCTCTCACTTCTTTGGGACAGGAACCCTGCCTCCCTCACCACTCACTGCCAGCCGCATGCCACAGCTTTGACTTGCCTCTTTAGCACCAGCATGTGCTGGACTTGGTTATAGGAAGGAGAGAGGAATAAAGCAAGGAAAAGGAGTGAAAGCCAACATCTACAAGAGCATCCCTTGCTTCCCTCTCTGGCGATGGTGAAAGAGCACTGGCTATCTCTGGGACAGAGCAGTAGGCTATCAGGCTGAGAGCCCTGGGGGCTGCTAAGGGCGTCTGCCTCCTTCACCACTCACTGCCAGCCCATGCCACAGCTTCCAGCTGAACACAGCGAGGGCCAGCTTTCTCCCTTTACTGCTCAGGGGCTGTTCCAGGGAACGGCTTTCATGACTTGTGAGAAGTTTTACTTATTACTTTTATTTTTACCGTTCCTTAATTTTATTCTCTAGGGAGAAAAAAAAGATATTCTTTCAGGATTGGTTAAGGAAGGGTACTCAGTAAATGCCTGGAGACAGTATAAAGTAGTTCTCGTGATTATATGGGATGGTCCGAAACTTCTAGGAGATTCCAGTCGTGTTTTAAACATCAGCATGAAAGGCACTTCTAGGGCAGCTTCGAAAATTTGCAAATTGTCTTAGGGCTTGTCGGTGCTTTCAGAAGGGTGAAGACTTTTACTCTGACTTTAATACAAAGCACACGGATCTTTGTCTTTTTATTTATATAAGTTTGTGAGTACCAAGCCTATAGTTGAACAATCTGATGCCAAGAGATGTTGAATCTCCAATTTAAAGTCTTGCGCTGTAAAGCTCTATATACGGGTGCAAAAAGCTTTTCTGACCAAGAGAAATGTGATGTTCGACTCTGGTTAAAAGATCACAGATCCAGCTATGAATGTTTCTAACTTTACAAAGTCTTTGGTGAGGTGGTATACAGTGTTTACAGGATAAATATGTGATGTGAATGGAGCCAGAGGTCTTGGAGACTTATATTTGACTTGTTGCTTTTCTGGAAGTTAAGCAGCATTAGCTTCTTCTCCAATATCAGTTTGCATTTAGAATCTGAGCTGTCATTCTGTTCTCAGAGAAGTGGTGTTGGAGGCAATTACTTAGGGATGTTCCAGAGATTTCCAAATGCAAAGATTAATTATAGTCATTTTTAGATTTCACGAAAACAGTTGTTTAAGAAAAAAGATGGCCACAAAACTGCTTTGCGATCATGCTCAATTTATCAAGGTACATGGAAATACAGTATAATTACTATGGTTTTTTTGTTTTGTTTTGTTTCATTATTTCAACTAAGAACTACCAAATTCATTTTGCAGCTATTTTGGGAAATAGTAGGACAACATGAGTAATATTATGAATGACTGCTTTGCTTCTAGGTTCTTGTGAGCAGAGCTAGAAGTTAAAGTTGTGGGTTTAAACTGAAACCCCCAAATCAAACCCCATACTGCAGGATTCTTCCTTACCTTACCCATTCTGTACTTGTCTCTCCTTTTCCTACAGTCATAACCCTGGTTCTCAAAAATTTCAAAATATTTACCCATGTACTCTAACATGCACAAAATAGATTCAGAATCAGTGCATCGATACAAACTCACAAGGCAAAGTTCAGAATTTCTTTACAGTTCTTTTTGTTTTACATGGTATAAAACACACACACACACATACACACACACACACACACACACACACACACACACACAGAGGTACTTAGAAAAGCCTCACTCTCATTCTTATCTTTTCCAACCAATTTCCTCTCACCCCTATAGGTAAATATTTTTGTTTGTTTGGGCTTTATACAACCTGGGCTTCCTTTTACAAAATATGCATATGTATGTGATCTTATTTCTACTTCTTTCTTAATGAGAAGTTAACATACTATGTATACACTTTTGCACCTTGTCTTCCCACTTAGAAGTATGCCCTAGAAATTATTTCGTGCCAGTTCATGGAGGCTGAAACGTCATTCGAGATGCAGTTTACATGGTGCTGAATGTCAGCACTGATGGATTCAGGATTGGTTAAAGAAGAGGACTAAGTAAATGCCTGGAGACAGTATAAAGTAGTTCTCGTGCATAAACCTGCACAGCCTCGGCTGGCTCTCTGTACCTGGCAACAGGCCTGGACTTACAGAAGTACAATTCCTCACCCACTGTAATAGAAAACAAGCAGTCTACAGCACCCCTCTGTATTCTCCTCCCCCCTGTTGAGACCTTCGGCTTCCTCGCTCCCCTCTCTGTCACGGGTAGAAAATCACCAAAGCCAAGAGACAACCACTGGCCCTCCTCTGTCCACTGGTTAGTTAGTCCCATCCTCCTCATCTTATTAATTTTCCTTTATCAATTTGATTTGTCTCTGAAGAAATACATCTTCTTGTGCTATATTTATATGTATTTCCCTTTTTCCCCATTGTAAGTCCCCCTACATAGGCACCACGTCAACGGTCTGCCCCAGTATATGGGAAAGTGTCTTTAAGTGCTCATGGCGGTTGTGGTTCTTGAGATGCATTAGGGAAACTGGCATGTGAGTGTTGGTAATGTGTGTTGCCAAAGGATTGATGAGATGAGAGTGCTCCTGGATTCCTGACCGGGACCCAGTCTGACCAGAGGGCTCCCTTGGTCTCTGAGCCCCACTTGGAGTCTTGGATGGAGAGACCTTGTCCGCGTCAGTTTGCCCTGGGTGACAGGACAGAACACAGAGCTCTTCAAGCGGCTGGAGCCTTCCTATCCATTGTCACTATTTTCTCTCCAGTTGCCTTAACAGTAAATGCTCTTATTGCTCCTGGGGATGTGGTCTTTGATCAATTGTTTACACTAAGCCAGGCCTCAGGGTCTTCCTCTAGAAGCCAGAAGGAGAGAAGCTCTACCAGTCTACACCCTCGAGCTGGAGGGGCTGAGGCTTTTAACTTCTCTTCATCATTTCCTTCCACTTCCCTGCTTCTTTTTTCTTCTTCTACTTTTCCAGTTTCCCAACTTTCTTCCTTCTCCCTCCTCTTTTCCTTTTTTCCAAATCATTCCTTTTTTCCATTGCTCTGCCACAAAAGCTGCCTTATATAGATTCTTTCTGTTTCATTATTCTCTGATTTTTTTCCTTCTAAATGAAAGAACATGTTATACAACCCCGAAAGCATACTTCAAAAATCAAAATAAACAATGCTCTGAATAGATATAAAGGTCACAAATTCGTTTCTTTTATCTGGGGAGGGAACAGGGTGTCAAGCTACAGGTATAAGCTTTTGGGAGTAATGTTATGTTAATAGCAGCTACTAGTCAACAGAAAATTACATACAAGCAGGGAAGTGTTGGCGTGGCGGGAACATCATGTTGAGAACCTGCGGTGGGTAAATGCAAAATAAGAGATTCGAAAAAGGTGAGTAATGTTTAGAAATGAAATAAAAAAATACCAGTGTGATCCCGATGACGTGCAAATAATACGAAAACTCACCAGAAATTCCTGGACGATATTAATCGAAATAATCTTTCAGTTAAATTCTTTAAATAATTAGAAAGTTCACCTACAATTCGGGCTGTGATAAAGACTCCGTTTAAGGCCATTCCTGTCACTTGGTCCATTCTCTGTCAGAGGGAACTAAGTTAATCAAGTTCCTGGAACTTGGGCTGCTAGGAATTTACAAGGATACTTTGAAAACGGCAAAGTAGGATTGATCAGTGAATACTGGAGCTTTTCGCCACGAATGATTCCCTAGTGCAAAAGGAAGAGGAGTTGGGGATGGCAGGGGTGTGATTCTTCCTTGCTCAAATTCTAATGACCCCTCGATCTGATTATTATTTCCCAAAACATGCATTTTCAAAGTCTATTTTGGCAGTGGAGTTGATACTGGGGTAAAAACTAGTTTATGAGTCACTCCAACAAACTGAATTTTAACTGTCTCCTGTGTTATCTCTAGGAAAGTGATGTCCGATGTTCAAAATAATGAAACTGAGCACTATGAAAGCATGAGGAGTTTTTTAACAATCTAAAGTTAAATCACGTTCAGTATTCTTTTATTGTTCTGTGCAGTGCAGCCTATCTCTTTGATAACTGGTAATCTCCACATGCCTATATAGTCAACTTGCTGCCAAGCCACCTTGAGCCTCATGCTCAGTCAATACATCACCATCAGCTCAGTGCTAAGGCCAGAAGCCCGGGGTCGCCCTTCTCTCATCCCCATGCTCCAAGAATATTGACGTCCATCTGTTTCACTTCACCTATTTCCACCGGTCTAGGCCAGACGGCCATCGCCTTTTACCTGCCTACATAGCAGTCTCCTGACCTGTCTTCCACCTCTCTCTTGCCTGCTTCCAGTATGTTCCCCATGGAGCATAGGGGATAACCTTTAAGATGATCAGCCAGATCATTAGACTTCTTTGTTTGAAACTTTTCTGTGGCTTTCCTTCATGGATAGAAGGAAAACGAATCCCAAATCACAGTCACCAGGGTCCCGCTCCATATCGTCCCAATCTGACAGTTCATAGTCTCACTGGCTTAGCCCTGGGGCTTCTGCATGCCGATTTGTGTCCCCCTCAGGGCTTCTGCATTTGCTGTTCCCTTGGCCCATGACTAGGACTCAGTTTAATTGTCACTTCTGCAAAGGCCACCTAGTGAGGGACACACAGTTGGTGTTCTGTCAGGGCACCCTGGTGACATTTGCTGTGGACTGCCACTGGAGTTTGAGCTTTCACGTGAAGAGAATGCCTTGAACTCAGTCACCGTAGGAATCGGGTGCTTGGCACCATGACTGGCATGTTATAGGTGCCCCAAAACGTGTCAGTTGAAAAAGCAAAACACAATTGTTAATGAAGCAGAGGAACCTATTCTCTGGCCAAAAGAAACAATGAGGGCCCGTGAAATTGTGTTTAGTGTTTATGTAGGTAGTTCAGCCCTTGAAGGTTGTCACAAACTTAGAGAGGTGAGACAATAGGTAGAAACACATCCAAGCAACTACTTCATGGGGAGGTACCTGGTGCTCATCACTGCAGAACAGGAAAAGAGACACTAAAAATCACTGACACTGAACCTGAAGCATATAGCATGATTTAAGACAAATGAGAAAGCAAAACAGTAAGAACTGGCAGAATTGCTGTGAAGATAGATGAAGAAACGTCTTAAAAAGCACTAGCCGTGTAGAAAGTGTGTACTCAGTTTTAGTTAAATCTAAAGTAACAACATCAGCTTGGGAATAAATCTGAAGGTTAGGGTAATTTTTATCTTCTATCCTTTTTCTGAGTCATGATATTTGGTAAATCAAGAAGTGAAGGGACTAAAGCCATCAGCTCACTGTATGGCAAGTTCAGATCCCTCCTGTCGGCCACATGTTCACACAGAGGTTATGAGTCATATCTTCCAGAATGAATGCCATCAACATACATTGCCTAAACAGCTTTCCAAGCATCTTGGTGTTTGTCATTTAGGTATCTACTATTTTTAAGATTGCCATTTAATAAAAAGCTTACACGTAGTATATAGTACATACTGAAAAAGTTAAAAGCTAAAAGAGACAAACCTAATTATTTGGCTCTTACCTCTGGGTGAACATAACTCTATTGGATTCTCAAAGAGTATTATAACCAAAGAAAGAATTATATTGAATGAGTTAAAAATCTGTAAGCACCAACTACAGACAGGAAGATATTATCTGAGATCCTCCAATACTAAGCAATCACTGTATAAACCTACCCAAAACCTAGATCATCGAACATATTCAGACACGGGGCCTACATCATCGAAGAAACCTTGTACCTCAAAAGCCACAGCAGATGTCCTTCCAGGGCTAGAAATTTATTTTCTAAACTAACAACTACAATAAACTCTAAGTCCACACACAGAGAACTGAGATGCTTTCCTCTGCCTGTTTAGTGTCCTCAGTATCTGTGTCAAGTGTCTATTTTAATTGCCGTGAGGTTTGCCCTATGAGCAGGCAAACACCCCTGACCATTTCAATATTTACTGAGCATCTGGGGAAGTGTCCTATGTGGTCAGATGTTCGGTAAGCAGTACTGTCTTCTTGCTGCCCATGCTGTGGTTGTAGTTGACAATGTTGCAAACGTTTCTCGACACTTTTCAAGATGACTGTGCTTTGTGGTATGACTTACCGTCTACACCTTCCTCAATAGATTATAAGCATGTCATGTGCACAGCCCAAGTCTAATAAAAAAGTTTGTACACAGCTAAAGGCTCAACACATTTCTGATTAAGGACAAAATGCATCTGTAATCCTACATCAACTAGCATACGCACATCTAATAGTGATTGATAAATGTTTCTTGTATTATAAATAAAGCTATACTCTTACATGTACATGCGGATGAATGGATGAAGCCTCAGGAAGGTATCCCTTTTTTCATTTGTAATACGTAGAGAATCATACTCACTTACAATGCCTCAGTCTGGGGTATTAAACAGAATAGGTCTACACAAGCACATCTGTTGTCCGATATGTTACTTGCTGTATCACAAACATCCTTCTGCACAAATCCTCAAATGAACAAACCATTTGTATAAACACACACACACACACACACACATGGACACACACACACACACACACACACGGACGCACACACACACACACAGAGGGGGAGTAAAACAATGCTGCTAGCAGACTAACCTGGGACTACACAGTAAGAGATGCTGGTAGATTTGCGTTTGTTTTAAAACCAAGAGTCGGGGGGAGGCCATCGTGACCCATGAGTAGGCCATTTTCCGGCAGTTAGCAAGTGACCTGAGGAATTTAAAAACCTGGAGGAAAATCAAAGGCCCTTAAGAAAACTAAAAGTAAATGAAAATGTCCAGTTGGTCATTAATCACCAGGAATTGTCCGACCTGGGAGGTGGGGGCAACATTACTGCTATTATAAACTATACAAATGTAAAGAAGAAAGTAATTACCTCCTTTATACACTGAAACGTTAAATGTGGAACTGCTTGTTACCATGGCCACACCGGACTGTTTACAGAGTGGGGCTTTTCCTGGCTGTGGAGGGCTGATTCTGTAGTCAGGGAGAATGCAGCACTTCCCCGTAATGACATTCATTAGGGTTCCTTTTTATCAGTAGGTCTTTTGTTGGAAAATAAAATTTGATTGGTTATGCACACGCCTTCACAAATAAAAACATTTAGAAAAGAGAAGGGTCAGGAACTGACGGTTATCAATATGACATCAGCTGAACTTCTTCAGCGGAAGGTGGAAGTGACACCACGCTGAGATGTGTGGGCATAGCTCTGTCCTGGCACATCAACAAAATCATTTCACAGCGACCCCAGATCGCCTCCCGATTCTTGAAACCTATTATTTGTTAATTATTTTGTCAGTGAAACTGTTCTCAAGATTCTGCTGAGATGCAGGAGCCTTCTGGTAGGTGTCTATGGGCAAACACACAGGGAACAACACAAAGCCTAATTAAACAGGGATTAAGGAGCCACCCAATGACTCTTTCATTAAAACCTTAAAAACTACAATTGAAATTGAAAACAATTATGACATCTCTGTAACTAATCAAATCGTGATTTCATTTCAAGAGATTCATGCCCACTGACCAAGGATGGGGAGACTGGAGTTGTCCTTATATTTTGTTTCTCTCCGACTTTATTGCCCCAGACGATCACTCTTCAATTTAAGAAACCATCATTTTCTCCTTTTTTCCTGAATGTCCCAGTAACTATGTGTTTTACAGGAATAACAATATTCCCCCCAAAAAGAATACTAGAGTCTCGCTTTTGGGATCTGAAACCACCACAATCACACATTCATTTCTGAGATTTTATGTCAAAAAGGAAACAGAACCTGCTTCTGGCTTTGTACAGTGTTGAGTTCTCATGTGGTTGCTGAACCAATTACAGGAGCAGATCGGAATCCACCTGGCAGCTCGCTCCAGCCTGGCC
>NW_011889144.1:425898-462861 GCF_000151845.1 Pteropus vampyrus
GTGGGCATAGCTCTGTCCTGGCACATCAACAAAATCATTTCACAGCGACCCCAGATCGCCTCCCGATTCTTGAAACCTATTATTTGTTAATTATTTTGTCAGTGAAACTGTTCTCAAGATTCTGCTGAGATGCAGGAGCCTTCTGGTAGGTGTCTATGGGCAAACACACAGGGAACAACACAAAGCCTAATTAAACAGGGATTAAGGAGCCACCCAATGACTCTTTCATTAAAACCTTAAAAACTACAATTGAAATTGAAAACAATTATGACATCTCTGTAACTAATCAAATCGTGATTTCATTTCAAGAGATTCATGCCCACTGACCAAGGATGGGGAGACTGGAGTTGTCCTTATATTTTGTTTCTCTCCGACTTTATTGCCCCAGACGATCACTCTTCAATTTAAGAAACCATCATTTTCTCCTTTTTTCCTGAATGTCCCAGTAACTATGTGTTTTACAGGAATAACAATATTCCCCCCAAAAAGAATACTAGAGTCTCGCTTTTGGGATCTGAAACCACCACAATCACACATTCATTTCTGAGATTTTATGTCAAAAAGGAAACAGAACCTGCTTCTGGCTTTGTACAGTGTTGAGTTCTCATGTGGTTGCTGAACCAATTACAGGAGCAGATCGGAATCCACCTGGCAGCTCGCTCCAGCCTGGCCTCGCCTCCGATCCACAAACTGATGATCACATCTGGGAGGAGAAAAGAGCAGATTTGCAGAGGGAGAATTTAAAAACTTTTGAAACAATTTCACAAATGTCTATTGAAACTCAAAAAAAAAAAAATCGGCTGATATTTTGTTGGTTATTTTCATTTCACTTTTAATATAATTCGTCTTTATTATGTTTTACAAAAAAGTTATTCTGTGAAAGCTTAGACATTTCAATAAAATACTAGTTCTTCACGGCAGAGTTGGTTGTCTCAGTCACACAGATTGCTTCCTTAAGATGGAACAACAGCAGTGAGTAGCAAAGACCTACCTTCCTGGAGGGATTAATTTCATGGCTTACTTTTTAGACTTTTTCTTTTTCTTTTTTTTTTGGAACTATCTCTAGGCACTAGCTTTTCTGTTCTTTTTGTTTGGTAAACAGAGAGTCATGGAAACCAGCTCAGGTCTTTTCGCAAACAGCTCCTATGCAGACTTCTTGAACTTTGTCCTGATGCTCCCAGCTGGGAAACTGCTCCCAAATCTTTCGGACAGTTGAGGAAACGATCTGCTTTTGAACAGAATCCAGGAGAGACCCAGCTAGTGCCAAGAGCCACTGGGAAACTGGGTCATCCCTTCTCTGAATATTGCCAGAGTTAGAGTACAAGCAATGTTCAGTTTACAAAAAGGTCATACCCCAAATTCATTTATATCTTAATTGTTAGAAACTTAAATATTTTTTTTTGTGTGGAAATAATGTTAAGAAGTGAAATTAGGTTCCCAGATAAGCATTTCAAACCTCATTTAACTCATAATATAGATAAAGTTTTAAAGAACGATTTAAAAATATATATATTCTAAAAATTTCTTAAGCTTGACAGTATCTCTCCATCCCTCGGCCTCGACCTTCTGACTGTTCTCTGCCTCTAGACTTGCTCGTGTCAAATTATTCTTTATGCTGTAGTCAGAAAGATGCTTCTGAAATAACTCTCTGTGGACTTACTTACTCACAACCTTCATAGGATTCCTCGCAGCCAAACTTCAGCATGGCTGTGTCACCTGGCCGTGTCACCTGCCTCTTCTTGGTTGGCAAATTTCCCTGCTTTCTTTCCACCTGCCAGAGCAAGAGAGAACTTTCCAGGACTGTAGATGTGTCCTCTCTCCTCTCTCTGGATTATTGGACTCCTCTTCCCTTTATCTGATTGCACCTATTCATCTTTCAGGTCTTAGCTTGAAGCAATCATCCTCAGGTGGACTTTCTTGATCCCTGGACCCTTCTATAGGCAAGATCCTTCTCTACCCTAAATTTCTCCAGTCTTAGGGCCCATCGTGGGGCACCAACTGTTACCAGGGAATGTTTTTGTTTTGTTTTGTTTTCTTTTCATTTCTTTCCTTTTTTCCTTTTCTTTCTCTCTCCCTCCTTTCCTCCTTTTCTCTCTCCCTCTCTCCTTCCTTCCTTTCTTCCTTCCTTCTTTCCTTTCTCCTTCCTCTCCTCTCCTCTCTCTCTCTCTCTCTCTCTCTCTCTCTCTCTCTCTCTCTCTCTCTCTCTCTCTTTCTCTCCATACATAATAATACATAATTCTTGGCACATAGCAGATGCTCAGTTGAATGGAATCAAATTGAAAAGAACTCAGAAGAGCTGAATCTTCAGCCAGAGTTGGGTGATAAATATGGTGAGGATATCAGGTCATGTCATATCAAAGATGGGAGATGCAACTGAGGAAGTTTGGCACAAGAAACAGATAACTTAGAGTATCATAATAACCACCTGCAGAGGTTTTGAGGTCCCTTACATGGGCTCAAAGATTGAATTTTTATAGCTCCGACAGGCTGAACTAAGATCCCTAGGTATGAGTTATGAAGCAGTTTCACTTGGTTTAGGATAGAACATTCTATCCCAATTGTCTAGCAGTAGTACAGATTTATCAAATCTGTTCTTGGAGGTGCTCAGGCCAGAGGTCTCCTTTCAGTGATGGTGTGGAGGGAGGTGCTATTTGGGTGCAAGATTGAGCCCCATGGTCTGGAATTCCATCTGAAGTTCTAAGGGAATCCCTTTCCCTGTCTCCCGAGGTTCCTTATGCTCCAAGGATGGCCCTGGGATCCATCTGGTAGCCAAACTAGAGCTTCTTCCCCAAAGAGGAGAGGTGGAGGCAGCCACAGCAGCAGTGGACAGCCATTAGCTAAGAGAACATGTCCTCCTGAAGGGCACATCCCTCCCAGTTTTTTCCTTAGGATAATTAGGAAAGGCAGAGGTGAATGCCTGAATTGGCCTAGTCCTTTCATATTTCAAAATTTTTTTATGTTTTCAGCTTTGAGCTAAAAGTAAAATTAAGCCTCTTATTTTATTGTGGCTTCTTCCACGCCTCATTTACATTTACATTGTTAAAAAATTATTACTTCTTCCAATTCAAAGAGCTATTTTATATTTAATTTACTGAATAAGGCTTACTATTTACTTAAATGTTTAAGTATTCATAAGTCTTTATTCACACCAGCACAGTGATATTCAGATATACTCACAAACAGGTATTAAAATAAGTGGATTTATTTGTTTTTTGTTTGCTTATTCAGTCATCTGTGTCATTTTTAAATGCAGAGTTAAATCCCTGCTCATTTCTCAGTAGCTCTCATAAGAAGAGAAATTTAACTTCCATAATGCAGGCAGTTCTGTGAATTTACAGGGCTGTTGTTGGGTTGAGTGAGTTAGGAAGAAAACATGCTACTTAAACAAAGACACTTGAGTTTGCCGATTTTTTTTTTTTATTGGAACTAGGAAAAAAGTCCCAATAATAACTACATAGTTAATTTTGCTTCAAATCCTTTTTTTTCCTAATAGAGCTCATTATACAAAGAGAAGTCTCAAAATCCTTTTTGTTTTGTTTCATTGTGGCAATATTTGCCAAAGATTCAGGCAACCCATTGTTTTACTTTTAGCTAAACAATCAGAAATCAAATGGTTATTAAGGCCCTCCTTATCTGGGCACAGTTTTTCTTAGATGGAAACTGAGACCCAAGGAAGTGAACTCATTTTTCTCATATCCAGGCAGAAATTGGATTATCACACTTGGGAAAGTAATAGCTTCTTCTAAAGGTTCAATAAGTACAGGTAAATTATTATTAGGGAGTGAAGTACAAATAAATAAATATATAAACTCTTAAAAGCAGTATCCAATCCGGTTAATAAGCAAGAGTATTCCATTTTAAGGTGACCAAGGGTGTGACTTCCAAAAATGCCCACATTGTCCTGTCAGTCCACATCTGGGTGACCTGCGAGTGGATGTGTCTATCTGTGTGTGCTTAATGACAGTATGCAATATACAGACATATGTGCACATAAAGTTCTGTTTGCTAAACTCATAATAATTTATGTAATTATAAGCATAATGTATTTTAACCAAATACACAAAGAAGATTTTTATAATGCCACTTAGGGTCTAGATTTAACTTAAACCACTACTTAGTCTATCTCTCTTAATAGGATACTAAAAGAGAATTTTATGACAACATTATCAGTAGCATTTTGCTGATAATTAGAATAACAATAATAATACTGAGATATTTTTTCAGTAATAATGGTGTTATTAATGAGATTTTTATGAAAGACAGACTTCTTCGGTATAATTATGAAAATTGATCTTTTGCATTTTACTTATTCACTGAAATCAGATAAGTGGCTTAACTACATGTATTATTTCTAATAAATATTCAAAAGAATGCATTTAAACAAGGCTCCTCATTCTATTCTTGCTCATATTCCTTGCATTTAAATAAAAGTGTAATTGCTCTGCTTTTTAAACTGCTAGTTTGGATTAGCTGTCTAACCTGTACAGCGTAGCTGTTTGCTGTTTGCATTTTTAATAGCTTTATTACCATTTGGTGAAGCCTTAATTTCTGACTCCCTTGAAGAGTCCTGCCTTTAAGTCAGCACTACAATTTAACCAGCAATAATCTGTCAAGATAAGATAAAGACCCATACCAGATGAAACACACTATTTTTGTGGGGCTTTCTGTCATTGTTAAAGGCAAGATCCTAGTATGTCAAAATGTAACCCCTAAAAGTTTTCTAAACTTTGCAGCATAATTTTACAGTTCATGTTTTTAATCAACAGCTTCAGAATGCATTCTCTTGTTCACCAGGGAAAACAATCAGAATTTATGCACAGTTATCTGTGAATATATATACTCAAGGACATATGTGTTTATGTGTGTGTGCATGTATACACATGAACACTGCAAGTAGAAGCAGAGTGCTTTAGTTTTCCAGCAATAAGAATAGTTTTATTTTCTAAGAATCGGAGACTATACATATATGTATGCATGTTTCATTTTTAAAATTATGTCAAACATGGAGACTAGTAAGAGGCTTCCAGTCAGGATGGTGGAGCAGGATGCTGTGCTTGCCTTCTCTCACAACCACATCAAAATTACAACTAAACTACAGAAGAGTCTTCATTAGGAGTTGCCTGAAGTCTAGCTGAACAGAAGTCCTACAGCTGGGAACACAGAGAAGAGGCCACCTCGAGACTGGTAGGAGGGGCAGAGACTTGGAATGGGCTAGTCCCACACCTATGTGTGGTGGTTGAGAATCAGGAGGGATATCTTGGCTGCAGAGGTCCTCTCAGAGGAGTGGTCTCCCCAAGTTTCCAGTACCGGGAAGAGAAGTCTCCACAATCTCTGGCTGTGAAAATCAGTGAGGAATGTGGCTGAGTAAGATGGAGGGCTGCTGGAGTCACAGACATTCCTCTTAAGGGACCCATAAGTGAACTTACTTGCTGACAGATTTGTTCACTCTGAACTCCAGTGCTGGGCAGCAGCTTGAAAAGTGCCATAAACATAAGGGAGAAACTTAGTTGTCTGGCTTCAGGGCGAGGGTTGGAGGGACAGACTTCTCTGAGGCAGAAATGCTGGCAGAAACCATTGTTCCTTTTTTGATACCCTTCTCTCTCTTGGCATGCAGACACAGGTGGCCACCATATTTGAGTCACCATCAACCTGGCTTACACTAGTCATCCTGCCCTGGTGATTCTCTGATACCCTGGCCCTCTTAACTTGCAAACCCATCCAAGCCACTTCCAGTGAATTTTCCATACTAACAGCCTGTCTTGGCTCATGTTGCAAACTTTCCTAAAGTATCTCAAAGGTTCGCAAAAGCTAAACAAGCAGTATCTGGCCTTGGCATGCCCTGTACTTCTTGTGAGCAGCCTCAAGCCCAGCATTATTGACAGCCATCTTTAGTTTGTGTGTTGGCCTATCGAAGCACATCCAAGCCCAACATGGGTGACAGCCATCTATGGATTGCTTGGTGGTTCATGCCAGTTGGCCCTAGGAAGGGCGTAGGCTGTGGTTGAACTTGGCCTGTGGTGGGGCCCCTCCAGGAAGCTTTGGTCTGGGCTCAAGGAGAACTGTATCCAAGGATGACACACCAAAGGCTAGGCACCAGAGCCCTGCTAAAGCAAATTCTGTTCTGTAGGGACAGCCCCTACACAGCAGCTCCTCAACTGTAGTCACACTCACAACCAATCAGCCTGAGGGTCAATCTCACTCACTGATATAAAAACAATAAGCAAGGCTCAATTACAATAGGAGAGCACACACAACCCATACAAAAGACAAACCTGGAGCATCCAGCTCTGGTGACCAGGGAGACTGCACCACTATATAAGGCCACTCTCCTAAGACCGAGAGACAAAGCAGCCCTATCTAATACATAGAAACAAACACAAAGAGGCAGCCAAAATGAGTAGACAAAGAAACATGTCCCAAATGAAAGAAGAGAAAAAAGCTTCAGAAAAAAAAACTAAACAAAATGGAGACAAACAATCTATCAGATGCAGAGTTCAAAACACTGGTTATAAGGATGCGCAATGAACTTAAGCGAAGAGTAGATGAACTCAGTGAGAATTTTAACAAAGAGATAGAAAACATAAAAAAGAACCAGTCAGAAATGAAGAATACAATAACTGAAATAAAGAATACCTTAGGGGGAATCAATAGTAGATTAGATGAAGCAGAAGATTGAATCAGTGATTTAGAAGATAAGGTAGCAGAAAACACTTAATCAGAACAGCAACAACAAAAAAAGGAATCCAAAACAATGAAGATAGCTTCAGGGGCCTCAGGGACAACATCAAGCATACCAACATTCTCATCATAGGAGTACCAGAAAGAGAGAGAGCGAGGAATCGAAAACCTATTTGAAGAAATCATGATGAAAAACTTCCCTAACCTAGGGAAGGAAATAGCATAGAAGCCCAGGAATCACAGAGAGTCTTAAACAAGATGAACCCAAGAGGCCCACATTAAGACACATCATAATTAAAATGACGAAGGTTAAAGACAAAGAGAGAACCTTAAAAGCAGCAAGAGAAAAGCAATGTTACCTACAAGGGCACTCCCATAAGACTGTCAGCTGATTTATCCACAGAAACTTTACAATCAGAAGAGCTTGGTACAAAATATTCAAAGTGATGAAAAGTAAAGATCTACATCCAAGATTACTTTACCCAGCAAAGCTACCATTTAGAATCAAAGGACAGATAAAGAGCTTTCCAGACAAGAAAAATGCTAAAGGAGTTTATCACCACCAAGCCAGTATTACAGGAAATATTGGAGAAACTTCTTTAAGAAGAAGAAAAAAAATAAAGGTAAAAAATATGAATAATAAAATGGCAATAACCACATATCTATCAACAATTACTTTAAATGTAAATGAATTAAATGTTCCAGTCAAAAGATAAAGTAGCTGAATGGATAAGAAAATAAGACCTTTATGTATGCTGTTTACAAAAGACTTACTTTGGATCAAAAGATACACATAGACTGAAAGTAAAGAGATAGAAAAAGATGTTTCATGAAAATGGAAACAAACAAACAAATATGCTGGGATAGCAATACTTATATTTGACAAAATAGACTTTAAGACAAAGGCTTTAATAAGAGACAAAGAACACAGTTATCACACTTTTAGGTATTTATCTGAAGAAACCCAAACAGTACTTTAATGAGACATGTGAATCCATGTTTATTGAAGCATTATTTACAGTAATCAAGGAATGGAGGCAATACTGGTGTCCATCCATGGATGAATGGATAAAGAAGAAGTGATACATATACACAATGGAATATTATTCAGTCATAAAAAAGAATGAAATCTTGCCACCTGCAACAGCATGGATGGACCTAGAGGGTACTGCGCTAAGTGAAGTAAGTCAGACAGAGAAAGACAATTGCCACATATTTAACTTACATGTGGAATCTAAAAAACAAAATAAATGAAGAAATAAAACAGAAACAAATTTATAGATACAGAGAACATTTTGATGGTTGCCAGATGGGAGGGGAGTCGAAGGATGGGTGAAAAAGGGGAAGAGATTAAGTGGTACAAATTGCTAGTTACAAAATAGTTAAGTAATGTAAATTATAGCATAAGGAATATAATCAATAATATTGTAATAATTATGTAGGGCGTCAGATGGGTACTAGATTTATCAGGGTGAATACTTTCTAAATTATATAAATGTCTAATCACTGTGTTGTGCACCTAAAACTAATGTAATATCATATGCCAATTGCAATTTAAAAATAAAAATAAATTATTAAAATTATGTTAAATATGTGAAAATAGAGAGAATAGTATAGCGAACCCTCATGTACTTATCATCCAATTTCAACAACTGGCAAGTCATAGAGATCTGTTCCAGCCATCCCATCCTCCTGCTTCTCTGTCCCCAGAAAATCCTGAATGTCACATATTTTCATGTGTAAATATTTAAGTGTGGATCTTTAAAAACTAAGGAAACTTTTTTAAAAATTGTGATTACATACATAGTCACACATGAAAATTTAACAATAATTTCATAGTGTAAAATACCTAGTCAGTGTTAAATCTTCCAATTGTCTCATTTACTGTCATATGTCTGACCTATATATGTGATAAATAAATATATACTTTTAGTTTTCTTTTTTAAAAGTAAGGCTCCTACATTATGCTTGGTTGAAATGTTTCTTAAGTCTTTTTCAATTGACAGATCTCACTACCATTTCTAATTTTTTTCTTATAATTTATTTGTTGAAGGAAACAGTCATTAATTTATAGGGTTTCCCACTTGGGAGTTTTTCCAGTTGTACTTCAGTGATTTAGTCTAACCTGCTACCCTGTATTTCCTATAAAACTGTAATTAGATCTGGGGTTTTGATCAGATTCTGGTTTCATGAGGGGAGAGAGGGAAAGTTCATTTCCTAGGTGGTTCAACATCTCTTCAGGAACAGGGTAATGTCTGGCTGTCTCTCTCTTTGTAATGAGAGTGGCTGCTGCTGCTCAGTGTCGAAATACACTAATACATTTAGGGTTGGAACATGGTCCTATTCCAATTCTGTCATTTCTCCTCCACCTATTAACAAGCTGGAATACTTCTTTAAAGAGAAAAATTTCTCTCTATTATGTCTGGTTGCCCAGTTGTGTAGTTTATACTGGAAAGGCAGGATAAATATTTGATACTCTCCCTTTGTTTACTAGTTTTCAAAATAATGAATTATTCATTAGCATCCTCCAATGGTACCAATTATTTATTTATTTAGTTAGTTTCATTAAAATCTCATGGATTTAAATGTATGTGTTGTGTTTCAATCCATTGCATTTATTATAGTTTGATGATCAAATTGTTCCATCTTTGGTCATTAGAAGCCTCCTTGTACTGGCTTCATATGGTATGACAAAATGTCCCAAGCTCATCTTATAGATTTCTAGGCCCAGATCAGCTGTTTCTCCAAGAAACTTAGGTTCTTTTTATTGAGAAATTACATTTCGAGACTAAAATGTTGGCACTTGGATTTATATACATAATACATGTGAATACATGTAATCACCTTTCTATAGGTGAACTCCAACATTTATCATGTAAATCTTTAATGGAAACAGTCACAAAGCAATATTGTCACCAAATCCACCACAATAAAGTTTATTTCACCATCTAAATAGTTAATTTCTTCACAATCTATGCTGTCATGGATGCTACGATCAATTGGATCAGGTTATTAAGTCATTAAAATACTCCGATGTATCATAGGCATGCTATTTCAAGATATGGTCCCAGGGTCATAATAATCAAAATACCAAGTACAAGAGTTGAGTCATAATTTTAGGTCTCCGAAATTCTTTTCAAAAGGTTAATTATACAAGAATCCATGAACTCCACTTTTCTTTCTTTACTAAGTGCACAGGATTCTGTTATACCTCAAATAACCATCTGGTCAGGGGAGCAAACATTTTCACATCAAGGTGAACAGAGTTCACCTGAAAGCAAAGCACAGTAGGGTGACCAAGCCCTCTATAAGAAGGAAAGGTTCTGGATCCTTTCACATCTGACTCATGAAACGTAGGTAGATGCTACTTCCTGGGTGGATGACTTGAAAACATGTGAGTCAGTCAAAGTGTACGGAGGGACAAGAAGAATAGAAAGCAAGAAGCACAAGTCAGTCTGCATAATTGCCAACTGCTGCTCCCGATCTCTTGATTGCCTGCACATGGTTCCCAGTTCTATCCTCCCTGAGCACGTGTTGGTCTGTCGTTCAAATGTGGGCAGCCCTCCACCGCTCCCTGTACTGTGGCATGCAATCTGCCCTCTTCGCCTGGGCATTCAGTGCTCTCTCAGCAATAGTCCCAACCTCCCTTTCAGCCTTGCTCCTGCAAGGAGTCTTGGTTTGCTCTGTTCTCTAGGCAAATGAAGTTCTCTATGCACATTGAGCCACCTGCCACCTTGGGGCACTATCCACACTCTCCCCTCATCTGGAATGTATCTTCCACATCTATACCTGTCTGTACCCTCTTCCATGGTATTTTCTCAAATGATGCCCTACCCATGAATCCATAACTGATCGCTCCTCCTCACAGTTCTTAAGGCTCATTTCTTGTGGTGCATTCTATTTTCTATAGTGGTCATTGGTTGGCACCTAATTTCTGCTTCTGGCCTGTAAAAGTTTTCCAGTTCAGAGATAACCATTTTATCTACCACAGAGCATGACCCTGAGCAGGTTATCAAAACGTAGGTGCTGGGGTTGGGGGACAGCCATGAGGGGGACAGAACTACGACCAGCCATGACAGAGGCTGTCCCAGGGCTCTCCTGGCCCCTAGGGATGACACAGAGCCTTGCATTTTAGCTCCACGCAGTTAACGACATTGCCTTGGGCAAGTACAAGTCTGTAAAATGAGAGTAAGAAGCCCTGGCCAACCTAACCTCAGACTTGCCTTCAGAATCGAATCAGATAAAGGTGTAGGTTCACTCCATGGCTGGGACCTCACTAACTTTGGTTTACTGTGATGGTTATGACGGCCTGCGTACCTCATGGGAGGATATCTAGGGACTGCTTTGTTCTCTTACTCCTACTAGAACTTAGAGGCACAGAAAAGGCGCTATTACAGTTGTTGCCACTGTTAGCAGTGACAGGGCCATGTACGGGACATTATTAAAAGGGGCAAGCCAGTCTGTTGGCTTCGGGGCTGGTGTTGTGGAGACCACTCCTCACATGTCTGTGTCTGTATGTGGGGATGGAAGCGCCAACCAGGGCCCTGGCTAGTCCAGCAGAACTGGAAGTTCTCAGGTGACCCAAAGCCACTGGTGGCAATGGCAGGAAGCCTATCCCTGCAGACCCTGGGTCTCCTGCTGAGGGAGCATACCTGGCTTTGCACACTTTCTGTAGCAGCTGATGAAGGGAAAGAGGTGGACGAAGCAAATCTGAACATAGACAATAAAGAAAATTAGGTCAGAACTAGGACAGGCATGTTATTTAACCTGCCTTGGCTGATGATCCCAATTTGGTGAGGACATGTGATGGAGTTAGTAACCAAATCACACTGTATTGGAGCTGCTTGGCCCGTTGTCATTTGTTGCATGTATCTATCCTTAAGTTAACTGTGGAACTGACTGCATACAGTTCATTTAGAGTTAGCCAGATACAAAGGGATCCTTGAGGATGCTTTCATTCAGGCTCTGAGACCTCCCTCATATCCCAGAAGCTGTGGTTGGAACAGGTTCCTGTGGTCAACTCCTTCCAGTGTGGCTAGCTGGGTTCAGAGTCCTGCTGTGTGACCCACATGTCTGGGAATCATCAGGCACTCTGAGCATAGACTTGGGGCCTTATGTTTGTCAGGTCCCAGACTTCCAAATGCTCTTCTACCCAAATTGTCTCATTTAAAGCACACAGACTTCAGGGAGGTGGCTATGGTGGTAGAGATGTGCCATGAAGAGGGAAGAGGCAAGAACCACTGTTCTCATTTTACCGATGGGGAAGATGAAATGCAAAGCAATAGAGTTAACCTCAGGGCAAGTCCGTGGCCCAGGGAAAATTCTAAAACAGGATACCAAGGCTGCATACATCGCTTCCATGAAGGAGGCTATTAATATATACGCATCATTTCTTCTTTCCTTCCGAGGACTTAGACTGAATTTTAGTTTATCCAGGAGCTTTTCCTTCCCTTTAATCTGTTTTGGAGCCAGCTAGTGTTCATCATGAATATTAATTAACAAATTGTCTCTGAAATAATAAAATTACAGATATGAACCATACCATTATAGAAGCAACCTCTGAAAATAGAGATGTGAGAGTTATATGGAGTCACTTCTTACAAAGCAAGGTGTTTACAAGACTAACCATTTATGAATTGTTTCTGTTTGCTGTTCCAAATTATTATGTTGCTTAAAAGAACAAGCAGTGTTAAAAATCAGTCTCTTAAGAATCAGTCTTTAAGGTCCGGCTATAGTGCTACCAAGGTGGCAGTGACCCTGAAGCTGGGAGCCCAGGCTCTGGCCAAATCCCAGGGCTTCTGCTGGTTATGAAAACTCAGGCAAATCATTGAACCCCTCACGCCTCAATCTAGAAAATAGAACTGATGGTAGCACCTCCAGCATAGGAAGCTAAGTATGGACTGAATGAGATGGGATGTGCAAACTGACTGGGACAGTACCTGGCAATAGCGTTTGTGCAGGAAATGTTAGCTATCACTGTGATGGAGGGGACATCTCAACAGAACATGATAGGCATCCAAACAGTGACCCAGCTGGTTTTCCACTGAACAAGACATAAGACAGCTTTGCAATAAGACAAATCATTTTCCTCAAGAATGAAGGAGGTTCCTACCTCTTTATTTTGGGCCCTAACTTTTCCTCTTCCTCTCTATGAAGGTGGGGTTAACATGGACACAAGATAATTCCAGGGTGTATAATGGGGGTGGGTATGACACAGAGCTTGCAGGTGGGGCTGGAGCCAGATGCACCTTTTCAGGACTCACAGAAAATTTGTGACTCACATGAGGAAGGAAAGGTTTGTGGCAATATTATATTATTATTAGTTTTTGAATCACATGGTGAGAAAAAATAAACATTAGTGCGTTTTTCGTGCACTGAACAAAGGTGTCTTGGTCAGAAGCCAAAATCCAAGCAAGCCTGAACGTTGACCAGAATTTCGTTGGGGCCTTCTTCCCAGTGTAATCATTGCATGTTCAGGGGAACCGGACCTGGATTGTAAAACTTGACACAATGAACTTGACAGACAGCCAGATTTCTGTTTTCGGTCAGTTTAAGGTTACTATAATCTCATTATTATGCTTGAAAGACGACAAGTAATAGAATCTCAGGTAGCCATTCTGGCTCTCCCCGGCCACATCTCTTCCTTGATGACGATTTCTCTTGATTACCTGGCTCGGCGAGGGTCAGTTTTCAACCACTTCTCCTGCAGAATAATCATCTGATCAGCCTGTGAGCTTCTCACTGCAGTCAAATGTTTTAATGGGTCAAGCATTAAATTAACCCTTTAGCCCCATCCCCCCAAGAATACCACACTTATTAAAAAGCAATTTACTTTTCAATCATTGTCAACGTGGTGATAGAGAAGGAGCTTGTAAGCAGGCTTCCTGGCTCTCTCCCTCAGTGTCCAGACTTTTTAGGATTGTTCTGTGTCCTTTTCACCAACACAAAGGCCGGCATCGAGAGCCAGCTTCTTAGAAGAGTTTTTCTGTTTTGGTTGTTTTTATAATCTGGAAAATGGTGGCATCAAACACTTATGGGTATTTCACATTCTGTTCAAAGACAATAGAGTTAAGTTTGACAATGGCTGGATGAATTATTAATTGCACTTTATGGAAAAACACGTCGATTAGCAATGTGACTCATCAGGCAGAAAAATTTCCTGAAATGTGTGGTTTTCATGGTTTTGCATGTCATAGTTGATCTTGCCTAAAAAAGTTTGACTCTGAAAACCAAATGCTCTCAAACTTCACAGATTGAAGGACAAAGCCTTGGATAGAGTAACCACAACTTGTTTCACAATCTGAGGTGTGGGTAAACTCCCTAGAAAAACAACAGTGAATGGAGTCTATAAAACTTGACACCAGCAAATGTTTAACACTTAAGAATTTTTACTTCTTTATATTTTGGAGGCGTTCCAGTGTGTGTGAGTGAGTCTGCATTTCTTAGTAAACTTACTGAAAAAGCGGGAAGCATAATGGCTTTAAAAACCCCATTGTCAACTCTGGGTTTCTGAATAACTTTGACTTTCATTTTTGCCATATCTGAAGCTAAGACTGTGTCCAACCAGAACCCTTAGGATGCTTCCATTATGAGCACCACAGTGGATTGAAAAAGAAGTACAGTTGGGTACCAGGTCTGAATTTCTGTGCTCAGAGCACAGAAGGCCCTGAACAGGCTCAAGGATGCTGTGAACGATCTCAAACTTGATTCAAGACCACATTCACTCTATCCCAAAACTGAAAGGAGATTGTGCAAAGGACTTAAGTGAGAGAAGGATGCTGGCGGGCAGACACAGCTCTGTGTTGCCCCGTCTATGACTTCTGGACACTTGTACCACATTTGAAGGTCTTAGCCAAGGGAGAGTGAGATGCTCTCTAACTCAGGGGAGTCCAGAACCGGAGGCTCACAGCTTTTCATACACTCAGCCAGGATGCCTTGTACCACACAAAGAGTTCAGAACTCTGCTATTGAGTTCTCCCACTGGACCTAGATAAGGCTGAGGCTTCACATAGGGTAGGATCCTCACTCTGTATCTGCAGCAAAGGCCAGGAAACTCTTCACTTGAGTTTACGCAGGGCTGTCCTGGGACAGCTCTGACCATGGCCCACTCCTGGCTTGAATGGATGGAGATGGTGACAGTGATGCATTAGCATGATGAAACAATTATTGATATCTCTAGATCAGCTTCAAAGATCCACAACAAACCACCAAAGCTAACTGTAAGTAAGCTTGAGCAGACTGGCACAAAATAATCTTGTTCATGAATAGTCTATCATTGGCGCTATGGAATGAATTGTGCCCCCTACCCACCTCAGGGATCCAAATTCATATGTAGAAGCCCTAACTCCCAATGTGATTTTATTTAGAGATGGATCTCTTTGGGCAGTAATTAGGATTAGATAAGGTCCTGACAGTGGGGTCCTCATGACAGAATTAGTGTCCTCATAAGAAGAGTCACCAGAGAGTTTGCTCGCTCTGTCCCCCACTTTCTCTCTTTCCACCATGGTAGGAAACCGCTGTCTACAAAGAAGGAAGCAGGTTCTCACCAGGACTCAGTTTGACCAGAAACTTGGTCTTGGACTTCCCAGCATCTGGAACTGTAAGAAATAAATTCCTGTTGTTTGAGCCTCCTGCCTGTGGTGTTTTGTTATGACGGCCAGAGCTGACCAATACAACTAGCAACTAATAGCTGGACGAAGAGGGATCAAATGTTTCTGTGTAGAAGACATGCCTATGTTTAGACATTGACATGGAAAGAAAAAAAATGCTTTCTGCTTTAGGACAATTTAACCATTTTGTGTATAGGTCAGTTTCAAAATGAGAAGGCAGAGAAAATCATACAGGTTGTTATTACAGCATAGTTTCTGCAATGGAATATTAATATGAAGTATTAGAAGTGGGTGAGTTTTATGCCAAAATGAGGTTATTAATAAGAACAATACTCCACAGCTGCATGGTACTTTTTATCCGAGAAGAAGTTTACAAATCCGAACCTGCAAGAAACAAATATTCATGACTACCACCTGCACTTTAAAGACGAAGAAGAAATCAGCTAAAAAAAAAATAAAAGAAGAAGCTTTTGCAAGGTCACGCATCAAGGTAATGGAAAGCTAGAAATAGAACTCAAGTGTCTGCCTCCCTCCCACAGGCACTGCCTTGTCCATCCTGTCTTCTGAGAGACTGCTCGATGGCACTTAGAGAACAAAAAGTTAAGTCCTTCAGCTCCAGCATTTTGCTATAAGTGCCCCTGGTTCTAAAATTTGTCAGAACAATTTCCAAATGTTGTTTTTGCCCTTGGGCAATGGTCATATCCATATTCTCTAAGAATGGGGAGAGGAGGTAGGGCCATCCCACTCAGTGCCACGCACTATGGTATCTCAGCTCACCTCCACAGGGTACCCAGTGGAGGAGGTATAACAACCTCGTTTACAAAGAACACCAGCCAGGTATGTGGCAGCTGAAATAATCTGCCCAATATTTCATGCTCAGGATTATCTTTTTGGTCAAGATGACTAGAAAACACAAAAATTTAAAGCAAACGAAATAAATTCCACTGTGAGACTGAGTGATAAGTCCTGCTATGATATTAACAGTGAAATCTTGATTCTCTTGGGTTCACTTATGTCTCCCAAAAAGATATGTCAAAGTCTCAAACCACAGTAGCTCAGAACGCAAATTTATTTGGAAATAAGGTCATTGCAGATGCAATTAATTAAGGTGAGGTCACGCTGGGTGAGACCTAAACCCCATATGACTTTATAAGAAAAAGAGAAAGACACACAAATTGATATACTGCAGCTGTAAGCCAAGGAATTCTAAGGACTGCTGGCAAACAGCAGAAGCTGGAAGAGGCAGGAAGTTCTTCCCCTAGAGCCTTCGGAGGGAGCACTGCCCTGTTGACAACTTAATCTTGGACTTCTGGCCTCTAGAACTGTGACAGAATAAATTTTGTTTTAAAGCACCTAGTTGTGGTATTTTGTCATAGTAGCCAAGGAAACTAACATGTTGAGTTTCAGTTATATGGGTTATAAAGTTTTTAGATTAATGTCTAGTGTACTCCCATGTAGAAGAGAGACATGATGTTCAAAAGAATGCAGTCCTGCAAATCGACTTGGTAAGTGTTACATTTAAGTCTTAAAAGTATGTAAGTCTTAAAGATAAGAGTAAAAAAACAAAGTGGTCTTTTCACTCGATCTCATATTTTTAGTGTCACGAGGCTGATGGGAGACTGGGCTTCGAAGGCTTCAAAGGCTGCCTGACAATCCAGAAGCCAGCACACAAGCAGAAGCTGTCTCACTTTCAGTGATGCAGAATAAGGTTTGCACACCTTGGAACTAGAAACAGTCTAGTTGATATTATGAATCTGGCAGGATCTCTCCCCCCAGATTTCAGCCTTCCTTTGCATCATACTCCTAAAGTCTTCTAGACACATAGTATGTTGGGGCTGGAAGGAACTGGAGTCCCAACCTTGATGAAGAAACCGTCTCCAATGCCCTCCACCTCACTGGGATGCAGGACCATATGGGTCTTTCTAACACCTGCCCGACCTGCTAACAACTTATTCAAACTTTATTTTAGATATATTATTGATTATTTTCTGATTATGAAATCTATACAAATGTACCAAAAATATTCAATCATTTCATAATTATAGAATGCAGAATTTGGAAGTTCCCTAAAATCTTCTCCTAGAGGTAAGTATAGTTAAGGATTGGGTGAAATGCTTTAGGTAAATGCTAACATATGTCCAGTTGTATGCTAAGTGATAAAATCAGGAAAGAAAAAACTGGAATCCAAAGAATGGCAGGATTTTTGGAAATTGTGATGTTAAAGTTTCTCATTTTCCTATACTCTACTAGAGTCCTGAAGGATGAAATCTTGGGTGAAATCTCCTGGATTGGGCATTTATCTTAACTTTCTGTCTCTTTAGCTAGGTTAGAACTATAAAGGAAATATATGGACTGCTTAACCTTTCCTCCCTGAGCCTAGTCCAACTGTCTATGCAATAGCTCCCTAGTCCCACTCCTGTGTGCCCTATCCTCGGTCCTTGGGCACACAGTCCATCAGAAGTCCCAAGTGCCCAGGCTTCAAAACTCTTTGCAGAGCCAATAGTTAAGAAGGATGCCCCTAATCTGGAACACTCCATGCTGCATGCCCTCTCTGCCACAGGATGTCTCTTTCCAATCTCTTTCTTGAGACTGCAGCATGTACTGATGAACTGGTTGCTCTGCTGTGTTAAACTCAGTGGTGAATTTATTGATTTCCATGGACATCTATTAAGTACTTAATATGTGCAAATTCTGTTTGCTAGGAACACAGCCTGAGATACACAGAACTCCTGCCTTCTTGAATCCTAGAGATCAAGCAGAGAAGAGAGACATTGAGCAGAAGCATGGAGACTAGGACAAAAGACCAATAGAGGCTGTCATGGATTGAATGTTTGTGTCCCCCTCAAATGCATATATTGAAGCCCTAACCCCCCAATGTGATGATATTGGGAGGTAGGGCCTTTGAGAGGTGATTAGGTTT
Organism: Pteropus vampyrus; assembly: GCF_000151845.1. Lineage (NCBI taxonomy): Eukaryota > Metazoa > Chordata > Mammalia > Chiroptera > Pteropodidae > Pteropus > Pteropus vampyrus. Next base: position 444,106 of record NW_011889144.1, read on the forward strand.
AGATGAGGGGTCCTATCATGGAATTAAAACCTTTATAAGAAGAAGAAAACAAAGCGCTCTGTCTGTCTGTCTGTCTGTCTCTTTCTCTCTCTCACACCCCTCCCCCCCCACCACACACACACATGCACCAAGGAAAGGCCCTGGGAAGGCAGCTGTCTATAAGCCAGGAAGAGAGCCCTCACCAAGAACCGAATGTGCCAGTTTATGAGATTTGGCCATATTTGGAGATAAGAAAATCTTCTGAGTATCTTTCAACTCATAAATACACAATCAAGTGTCACTGTCATAAAAGGGGTCTAGGACTTCCTATAGAATCTAAATCTTTAATTTCATTGAAAAATGGGTAAAGGAGAATGAGTTGATGATAAATGTACATTTGATTACTTGACAGGGAATAGAATTCAATGTATAAATATTTTCATTTTTGGTCTTATGCCATTCATGTTTTGACTAACAGAATGCGCAAGTGCTATCTGTTTTAGAATCAGAAACTTTGAGAAGAATTTGAATCCTTGAGAGAGACATTGTCAATTCATTTCTTTGATTCTGGGCTATAGCCACAATCTGTTTCCAAATATCATGGCTTGAGGACAGTGGCTGTTGCTATCATGGGAAATAAAATGAAGCAGCTGGCCAAGGTGTCTCTACTCTAAACGAGGGCGTCCAGTGTCCAAATGTTCACAGAAACTCCTGGCTTCTAAATTCTCATGCAGGTGTGGATTCTTTCAAATGCTTTCAATCCAATGGATGCGTTATTTTGTACTTTTGAAAGTTCAACTGTGCCATTAGAAAACTTCTCCTTTGGCAGAGAAAACATCCAGACACAGGCTTATAACTCTGGAGATCACTGGGTTATAGGAAAGACTGTGAAAAGATTCTAAAACCTTGTTCCTAGGAGTTGCTATTCTGTGCACAAATATTAAAACTATGTTGATTAAAGAAACGTCAGCAATTACTTTTGGTAGAAAGTGGATGCTTCTTTCTAAGAAAATTCAGTCCAAAAAAATTCAAACAGTCAATGTCTGAAGTCTTGTTAGAGGTTGTAAGAGAGAGATAACCCATCCTAAGCCTTTCTAAACTAAAAACAAACAAACAACAACAACAAAAAAACACCTAAATTAATTAGCTCACCGAAACTGAAAAGTTCAGGGGGAGGACTGGCTTCAGGCATGAGTATTTCAGGAGTCAAACAATATCATCAGGAACTGGATTATTTTTGCTCAGACTTCTGCTAAATCGGCTTCAGTCTTAATCTTCACGTGCTAACAAGAGAGTCAATGATTCCATTCCCGTCACCCTTGTGGGTTTCAGCTCCGAGGACAAACAAGTTACTCTCTTCCAGAAGTCACAGACATCTCACTGCATCTCTTTGGCTGTGATTGGGCAAGGTGCCCATCATGGAATGAGCCACTGGAGAAGGTGAACTCCTTGCTCCCACTGGCCGGGCCTGAGCTTATCCTCCATGCTTGGAGTTGGGAATAGGATCCTGTGCTGGGACCACATAGACTGAGAGTGGATGATTTTGTAGAGCTTTCACTACCAAAGGTATAGCTACCAGAGGAGGGCTACAGATGCTGCACGACAAAAAGAGATATCCACTATACTTTACAAACAGATAAATTATGGGGTTACTATTAATATTACAGAGGAGCCTTCACTTAACAAAAGGATACTTTACAGAAGGATTCACTGAAGGTTTCTTTTAAGCAGTTGTCTCCAAATGCAGTTAATCACTTGTTTAGTGATCATTAATGCTTCAGTAGAAAGGCTCAGGGAAGAAAACCTTGAAGCTAAAATGTAAGCGCCACTGTCAATTGAGAATCAATCAAGAAAGAAATAAAACGAATTTGAAATGGTAGGTTAGTCAACTGGAAAATGGATTTGATTTACATAAAACTTCTTACAAACATGTCTATGAAGGAAGCAGGGCAATGTCTATTAAGGAAAAATTGTACTTATTTAGAAATATGGTTAGTGATGGTCCTAGTTTTTCTATGGAAGCAAAATCATTCTGTAAAATTTAGATACCCTTAAGACATGTGGTTGAAGGGTTTCTTGCATAGCACGACCCAGGTCCCTAACCTCGACCAACTTAGACAGCTAATTCAGCACTCAGAGAAAGGGCTGCCTACTTGTTTTGGACACCTATTAATACTAGGGACTTTCTTGGGTAACTGAGAAGCCCAAGATACTTCCTGAGATTAATTTTTGCGTTGACTGTCATGATCTAAATTAGAAATGCAGACGAGATTTGCTTTTCAAAAAATTCTAATTACTTATTGACCATTGAATGCATATAAAGGCTGTCATTAACATTTACAAATCATATAGATCAATGTTCATCTGTTTTAGGATGTTTTAGTTCCATTATAATGGAAACTATAATCATGTTACTTTATTATTTTATTTATTTTTCTTGTTGTTGTCTATATTTAGTTACTATATTGTTTGGCACATTTAAGTTAATGGTTCACCCTAATAAATGGTGACTTTTATTATTACATGACTGCTTTTGTCTGATTTAGAGCCTTTAGTCCAAAATTCTCCATTGTCTGACGTTAATATCGTCACTTCTTTTTTTTCTCTTTATATGTGCTAATATCTGCTCTTTTATTTTCAACTTTTCCTTACTATTTCGTTAGAAGAATTTATTTGAAACAACATTTAATCCAGGAAGCAGGGTTTTTCTTAAGACACGGTTTGGCAGCCTCTGATTTTAATAGAGCAATTTATCTCATGCACATTTAGTGTAATAACAGGTATCTTATTCCTCTATCTTACTTTGTGATCATTTTTTTACTTTACTCTGTCTTCTTTTTTCTTTTCCTCATTTTTGGTGGTTTGATTTTATTGACATTCATTTCCATTTTTCCTTCTGTTAATATGACATTTCTGTACATTTCTGTACTAGCTACTGATTATCTACCCGTTTCTCACTCTTATAATTCCTGTACATTTCTCAATGGTTAGATAAAAATCATAAACCAAAGTACTCTACTCTCTTGCACTTTCCTTCACACAAAGCAATTAGGATAAAACAGTTGTAATCATCTGTCTGTTCCCTCCTTGTAACTCTTTGTTTTTCCGAAAATATTTTAGCATTTTTAATGCAAGATTATTAGGTTTTCCCTTGAAGCATGCCTTTTCTCTCTTAAGATAACATAATCCACCTTTTATGATAAATATTTAATCTTTATTATTATTAATTTGGAATTAACTCTAAAGGCTTCAAAGTTTGTTGTTAACCAGTGTTTCTTCTCTTATTTATCTTCTCCTTTCTTGAAGTTGGCCACAGGTGGAAGGTTGAGACTCAAGTTTATTTTGAAAATCCATTCTGTTTTTCACTTGACTCTTTCCAAAGCACTCACTAGCATTATCCATTTATCATCCTCGTGACTCCTTCGATTAGGGACAGTAGATATTATGATGCCCATTTTACTGATGAGAAAATTAAAGCACAATCACGTTGATTCCATTCACCCCCACTTCATCCCCCAAATGCTTTGTCTTTCTAAGATGCTAAAAAAGAGTCTCTCAATTTGCCAAAAGTAATCTCTAAAGGTGTTCATATATATTAAGGATAAATACCGAGATCTCAACAAAAGCATTTTAAGTAAAAGAGGTCACTTCCCAATAGGTAATCAAAATGCAGAAATTGATTTTAGTGAAACTTTTGTGAAAGACAAAATAGAGAGATTAATTTGCTTCGAAGTCATTTATCTCTTTGCATCACAAATTTTTATTTTCTCTTCAGAATGGAGACTTGTTTTATTCGAACTTTGTATTTTATACTGGTAACTGCTGAGGAGAGGATAGGTCGGGTGGAGTGGGGTGAGTTGGGGGGATGGGAGGGGTGGGTAGAATGATGAAGATGTCTCTTGGAATATCTTTCCCTCAGTCTTTCATTTGCCACCAGAATGTAGCAGAGTGCTGTGATTTTATTCATTCATTGATTCATTCATTCATCCATTCATTCAATAACTATTTCTGAACTGGGCTAGGAGTAAGAATTCAAAGATGCATGAGCCCATCCTTTCCACAGATAAGCTCATAGACTGATAGGGAAGACAGACAAGAAAATTGCAAAACAAAGCAGTATGAGCTATTTCCGAAGAAGCTACCGTTTGCAGACTTGGCATTCAAAATGGCCTCATCTCCTCTCAGCTCTCCCAGGCCGAAGACAAATTCCCTTTCCCCTGAAGGCTGAGTTCTGAACTCAGCCCATTCTCTTGACTCTGAAGCCCAGTTTGCGGCACGTTGCCTTGCTATCTTTGTCTGAATTTGTTTTGCACACTTTCATTAAAGAAAGTTTCTTGACCAGTGTATGCAAAGTTAGGTCAATGATTAATGAACAAGAAGCATGTTACGATTAATCTACACCATCATCCCCAGGAGTTAAGGAGAATAGCAGGCACTGTCTTGTTCACGTGTCTCTGCATCCTTACATCTCAGGTCTCTGGTGAAAGCTGCTCATCTTAGAGATGCTTTTGCTAAAAGGACCCATCAGCTTCTCACATGCCCCCATTTCCTTCATCACCTGTAGTCTACCCTGCGATTTCTGGCATTTTGTTTTAACCATACACACAGCAAAAAGTCAAAACACTAAAATCTCACTTGTCCTTATCTTTGCTTTTTGCTGCTGCTGTTTAATCATATTCAAGGATTCACACATTAAGAATCCTTTTCTTAGATTAAAACCATCACATAATCATAAAAACGACCCTTAGGAATGCATATCATATGTATCCTGTGCTATACACATATTCGTTGATTTATTTGTCAGCCTTGCCAAAGTGAACACAGCATTAAAACTTTCTGAATCGACCAGTAGAGCACCATTAGAAAAGTGTTTATTGAACACTTACTGCACTCCCGTCACTCTCTGTGCTCTGAGCTGTTTCTATACTCGAAGACATGAAGAGGAAGCTTCTCCTCCTTTCTAAGAACAATGCCTGAAATTTAAATTTTCCTAGAACCAGTGAAAAAAATAAAGACCAGATTTCATTTATTTAGTAATTACTGTTTTAAAAGAAAAATTCATCAAGTTTCTTCTCAGCTTTCTGAATTTCCAGGCAGTCACAAAGCTGGTTATAATTTGCCGGCACACTCTAGGATTGTTCTCCATTCATTTCTATTTTTTAAAATTATTTCTTAGATTTCCAAAGATCCAGGTAATCAAAGTGAACATTTCAAAACTCAGAATGGCAGCTTCCTAAAAAATGAGAAAACTGACACTTTGGTTGCTCTGAAAAATCAAAGTAGTTTCTACCCATCATAGTTTTTAGTCTCTGCACAAAACAGTCTCATTATTTTTAAAATATCCAATTTGAAGGCCATTTAACTTTATGAGATATGTAAGCGTAGTCCCCTTGTGACTTCAAGGCTAGAAATTTGATAGTTCACTGTGGAGCCACCAGTAGAAACTGCCTCACCTGCATGCAAGACACTCTTTCCTACCAAGTTACTAGAATATTAATTCCTGCAAGAGAAATGGTGGAGGTCAGTGACTTTTCACTTTTAAAAAGTGAATTTCCACGGTAACAAGAACACGATGGACAATTCGCAGTTAAAAACAAAATAAAACAAGCCTGAAGTCCAGGCACTGCACAAACTTGGGCCATGAAGATTTACTCTACCACCAAACCGTTTACACAAATTTAGCAATCTGTGGTAAAAAAATGGCAGATTTCGGACGCTCGGTAGAACCTGGATGCCTGCAATTGTGCCTGCTGAAAACACTTGAAATCAAAATTTTAGTTTCGTGCTTTGTTCCTTCCACTATATAGCAGACGACTTTAAAATAAAGTAAAAAGGAAAGAATAATTGACTGATGATAGATGGAGAAAACTGTCGTGGTACCAAGCCACTGTGTTTCCTAAAGCCCTGGTTTGTTAGAGAAATATGTTGAATCTGAAAGTCCCATCCTTTTGGGGGTTGCTTTTGTTTGTGCTATTTAATTACACCATTAGGGCCAAATGAAGTACACAATTTATAGATTCCTGTTTCTCACCGAGGAGGGAGAAAGTGATCTATTTGCAGGAGTTATATATTTTTTTCATGCACTTTACGGAGACACCCCAACCCCCCTTGGTTGCTGACTGTAAAATAAGAAAACTATTACCCAGCTGGGGTAACAATAGGCTCCCACAGTGCCTTTCTGCTCAGCCCGCAGCTGCAGCGAAAGTGGAAATTCAGCAGCAGGGTTACATTCTTCCCTTCCAGCCTGTTTCTATGGGCAAGGAGCCCTCCCACTGATCCAATGTATTTTCTATGCAAAACTGCAGAAGAAGTGACATTTTAAAAGTTTTGACCTTTGTGTTTTTTTGCATGAACCGAGGCATACATTTTTTAAACCTTCTGACAGGGTGTCTGTTAGAAACGGCAATAGCCATTACTGTAATAATAAAATGTTTCAAAATTTGAAAATTCTATATTGAACATAATGCACAGATAACCTTTGTCTGGAAAACGATAGCGTTGTGGGGCTTGGAACCACTTCTTTATTGTTCCAGGAAAACAGATTATGACAGATTTCAGGCATATTTAGGAAACAGTATCACTGGACACGATATTTTCATTTGCTAATTTAAGACTTTCGCGATTTTTTCCCCCAAAAACGATTTAAAGGAGTTTTGCATTTATATAATAAGATGTTTCCACTTAATACTAATAGTCACATTATTTGTTCAGAAAACCTTTTTTTGGCATAACAAAAACATTTTTAAAAATTCAGTTTTATATGTCAATTGACTTAGAGTTTTTTGGGGTTTTTTTTTTTTTTGAGAAAAGTTTAACTCTTATTTGAATCTGAAACTTCTCCGTTAAAAATATAAAGAGGAAAACAAAATAACTGAGAGACCAAATGCCAAAAAGAACTTTCTTTGAAAGACCTTCCAATTAGTAAGGAACATGAATGGTGGGGGGAGGGAAGCTCAGATACAAAATAGAAAGAAAGAAAATTAGAGCAAATGAGATGTTGAATTATTTGCAACAAAAGATGGAAGAACAGGAGATGGGTAAGGAAATATCAAATTCTTAAATTAAAGAATTATGTTGCTTTTGAATCTCAACCAGACCTGGGAGTGACTAAACAGGAAACCCACTGGCAGCGGCTTGAGTCGGGCTCTCTTCCCTAATTTATTCTTCAGATTAGCAGCAGCCATTTTTAACTTTTATTTTCAAGCCTGGAAGATTTTTCAAGGGTAAATGGGAGTTTATCTTATTTTTAAGATGTTTAAAAATAAGTGTTCTCTCTCCTCCTTGGTTGTTATGAAGCCAACGTCATCAAAATGATCATTTAATCCAGGAAGCAGGGACCCAGGTTCTGAACAAAGATGAGGTTCCAGGAACCTGATACTCAGTTTGAATACTGTTTCTCCCTCTACTTCTAGCTTTAGGCTGATCACTTAACTGTTTAGCCTCTACTCCTTGAAAATGGAGGCAATGACAATCATTACCGCCATCAGACAATTGGTCCCTGGCTTTATAGTGAGTCACTATGAATTGCTAGTTTGAGTTCTACCATGAACTTTTAGACAGGATTGCCTTTTTTTTTTTTTTTTTATCACAATGTTGTTAAAACCTTGCAGATAACTAGAATGGGATTTAATTCAGAAAATTCAGATTGTGTCTGTAGCATCCAACCCATCTGTCAAATCAAACTCAGCAAAGTAAAAAAAAAAAAAAAAAAAATCAATAGAGCTGGGGCAATATGAGTTTATAAAAATTTTGCATCGTGTATGGGAAAAATCTTTTTATGATATTATAAAGGGAAGCACTTCAGAAACACACTGAAGTTCAAATCATAGAATTTTAGAGCTGGGAATACTAAATTCACCTAGTCCAAACCCTCCATCTTTCACAGATGAAGAAACTGAGGCTCAGAGAGGTTAAGTGACTTACCCAAGGTCACAGAGATGGGAGAAGAAGTAGAACTAGAAGCCCATCTCCCGCAGTCTTTTCCCTAACCCATGCTAAGAGTTTCTCTTCCTCCTTTTCCTCCTCCTCCCTACCACCCCCTTATTATTATTTTGCTAAAACTTAAATCCCAGTCGCTGATTTAAGGCTAAACTGGACTAGTGATTCTTTCCTTATACCTATTATCTGAGCCTTTGCTATCTTGGTCCCATTTGTTTTGGTGGCCTATTTTGGCATACATCCTTCCTTCCAAGAGCACATCAGCAGAATCTTAGAAAAGATCTTGTTCAAAGGCAGAGCAGAGGGATGCTGCAAAGATTGCAATGGATTCTGAGGGCACCTTTGTGGCCCCGTTTTTTAAAGATTGGCTATAGTGCACAACTTAGATTGCCATTATGAAAATGATCACACAGCTAAATTTTAGAAGTCTACTCCTACAAGTTTTCCTGTCACTGCTTCTGATTATCACACTATTAAGACAAATTTGAAACGTATGATTTCTTGAATTGCAGAGTCTCTCCTGTTAATAATACACAGATGAAAAAGGATGTAAATGATGATGATTAGCCTAGTTAGTTTCTCTATCATGTGGGCTCTTGGCTGCACCAAACTTGATGATAAGGATCACTTGCCTGGATAGGGTTGGGCTCCCACAGTTCGGGCTGCTGAGAGTCTGACCTTACTCATGTCACTCATGGCAGATGACAGAGAGCAGACATAAGTTCTGGCTGGTCCAGCAAGGAAGGACAGAACCAAGTCGATGGAAATATACATAGCATAGGCAGGATAAGATTTCAAAACAAATCAGGATGAAAATCTTTCTCATTTAGGATATTACGTGAAACTATTTCTCTGCACACTAACAGGGGTTGACTAGTTAATAAGGTAAAGGAACTTTTAGCTGATGAACTCTTAGGGGGTCTTCAGGACCTTATATAAAATTCTCAAGGGGAAAGGGCTTTATACCTACGCTGGATGATACAGGTATAATTAAACTTACATCGTACCAGGAAGGAAGTAGCCTGCCATTTAAAAGTCGACCAAAAGTGTGTGGTTTTGACTTGCTAAAGAAAATGAGATGCTAAGTACTTTTATTAAGGAATTATTTCAAAACATATCTGACTGGTGAATGATTGCGAGCACACACTGTGAAAAATAAGTTCTGTCTTGGGATGATGCATTTATCTTTTAAAGCAAGTGTCATTTTGTTAAATTCTTGCTTTTCTAAACGCATTCTGGGTCAGCTTTTCAGAGCCTATTGGTAAGTGTAGAACTAGCAGCCAGCACTGCTCTGGACATCATTTTTAACTGTAGCAAAACAAGAGCATCTAACTTCAAATTGTAGAAAGGAATCTGTAGAGAGTCGGTCTGGAGACACAGGAGGCAAAGGCAAATCCCCTCACCCGACTCATCCAGTGTGGCCTCGGGAGCATTCCTGGTCACTGAGTGTGGGCGTTTGCCTCCTATAACTTTCAGATTTCTAAACACAAGCCAGGGGTTCCAGCATCAAAACACAAACAAATTAAACTCAGATCAGATAGGAAAGCCATGTGTCCTTTTCTCATTCCTGTAAAAATCTCCTTCAGATTTTAGGGAGAGGTATGAAGAAAAAAAGAAGAGGGAGAGGGAGAGGAAGAGGAAGAGAGAGAAAAGAGGAAGAAATAACATAGACTAAAGATATAGGTTGCATTAAAATCCTGATTTTTTTCTCTTCTGAGTACGTGTTTGAGTGTTTATTAATCCCCAGTTTTATTATCTGTAAAATGAGCATAATAATAGTGTTTTCATTCCAGATAGGGAATATCTCAAAAATGCCTGTGTAGCACTTAGCATAGTATAATGAATGATGGTTTTTATTATGAAAAATGTCCACGCACACAAAAAAATAGACTAAAATTGCTCGTTAAGACAAGAAAAAGACTCCTTATGGAGAAAAGGAAAACAAACATATATTTTCATGGTGTGTAGAATGGCTGTTGAGAAGAAGGAAAAACTGTCCACCTGGCCTCCTCCATCTGGCCAAAACGCTGATATTTACAGAAAATGTTCAGGTATAATCCCTTTCTGAAGCTTTCCTAGGGAAAAACCAGCACAACAGATTTCAGGGGCAAAACACAAAATAGAATCAAAAGTTGAGGGTCTTTCATGATCAGAGTAAAACATGTTCACAATCGCTTGTCTGTCATCCGTCAGTGATTTCTCCGATACTTCTTCAAGCTAGCTCGATAACACATTTGCATGACACAAAGGGCCAGGCATGTATATTAATGGAGGATGGTTACAATAATTAGTCACATACCCCCAAAATGAGAGAAACTTTAATGCAAACTGTAGTCAACAACTTAGCTTGTAGACTGATGTTGTTCAAATACAATGTGAAAAGCTGCACATATATAAATTGCCTTTTATTTAGATTTTGTGCGTCATTAGTTCATTTGGCAGGAAAAGGTCTTCAAGAATTGTGGGTATAGATGTGAACATGGGCTATAAAATCTGTTGAAAGTGCAGACGTTATTGAGGATTTAGATGTTTGAGGAAAACCTCTGTCCTCTCCAGGTGTATCTCTTACTTCCATCTCTGCTTCTCTCTCTTTTAATCTTTCTCAAAATTGGGCTATTGGTTGAAGCCTAACTCAGTTTTGATCCATAAAGACTGATTTTCTTTTTCTGAAGCACCTACTTCAGTGGTTATTCCTACCATGGAGATAATGAATAATAGTAGCCAATATTTATCAAGGATCTGCATGAGTCGGCACTGTGCTATGACTTCACATGTGAAAAATGCCCTGTCATCCCACCAGCCCCATGAGGCTGGCACTGCCGATATCCTGATTTTATAAATGGAAAGCCTGAGTCTTGGGGCATTTGGTCACTTGAACAAGGCCATCTTGTAAATGGAGATTCTAGAGGAAAACTCAGGCCTGACTAAGAGCCGTATCTGCTGAGTATGTCAGCTAATAGTTTTTTTCCAGCCACTTTAGGGACCTGGCCTTATATTGTCCAGAACTGTATAACTCTGCCTTCAACAATTGGATGTGCAATAGAATTCATTAGAACCACATACTAAATAAGATAGTTTAAAAATCCACCTAAGGATGAGGGTCCTCTTTGCAACCTCGTGGATCTAGAAAACACACAAGTGTATCTTACTCCATAATTAATACATGGAAAGTTCATTTAAAGTTCATTGAGTGAGAAGATAAATCTCTTTTAGTTGCCAGGTGAAGTGGGAACTGTTTGTATAATTATTTGAAATTAGTCCTCAAAGATCCATTGACTTAAAAAGCATTTACTGAGTATCTCTAAATCTCGGGGCTTTCTCTATTTTTTAATATATGTCATTTTCTTTCTTTCTGTTTTCCCATGTAAATAGGAATATTAAAATGCCCACACGAGAATCCATCTGAAAATGGCTCAGTATTTTTACATGTGAGCGAATTGACCTTTACCAGTAAACAGCAAAAATTCAGCAGTACCTCTGTTCATTTAGACTATCCCTTATTCTATCTACTGATGTTAATAATTAACTCAAAATTTTTTTTATTGAATGTCTGACAGACTTTAGAGACTTTGGTAGGTTTTTGGAGTATAGTAGTAAACAAAACAAAGTCCCTATCTCATTCATTTTTATTTCCTGTTTGTTCTCCATGAGCACTAATGATTGATTAAAAACTCATTCTTGTCTCTCTTCCTTTTGTTTTATACCTCCCTCTCTGTTCATCCCTTTTGCTGGCAAAGTTGTACCAGCAGAAAAGTTTAATTCTATTACCCCAAACGTACAAGGTATTAACTCTGTACCTTGTACCTTAGGTGCTAACTTGGATAGTATTCATCCAATTTATTTATTTATTTATTTAATCGACTACATTTAAATTTAGTTGGTTTACTAAAATCACAATGTTTTGTCAGTCCAAGACTCAGGAAACCTCTCCCATGGTAATTTCCCTACCCCAGGGAGAATTTCCCCAATTCCTTGCTAAATAATCTTTACCGACAGCACAAAACCAGGAGGAGTCAACCCATTAACTGGACAGTTTCCCATGAAATGCCCACCTTGAAAAAGAGTTTTGATAATAAATCCCTCCTCTCAAGAGTTTCCCTGTGAAGTTCCCAGACAATCAGGACAGGGGGGAAAAAAACCCAAACCCCCCTAAAACAGAAGGGAAGCTGCAAAGATGGGAAAAGTCCGTCCCTAGTTCTGTATAAGCCCAGCTGTGAAAGACAGAATATGACAGAAGGAAGAAGCTAAGAAGTAGAGAAGTTACATAAAGGAAGGGCCCAGCAGGTAGCAGAGGGGCCTTGGGTGTACTGAGAATGACTGAATCACTGAATCACCTTCATGGCGAGTTGCATCCAGCCAGGTGCCGTGCTGAGTGCTTCCGAGCACCCGGCAGGGTGGGTGTTAAAATCATCCCCTTGCACAGATGCGGAAACGCTGGCTAGACACAGTCTCTTCCTCAGTCTCCGTTCCGTGGCTGGTCCTGGACTCCTAGATACCCTGGTCCCAGAGTATTAAATTTAGTTGGTTTACCAGTTAACCTTTATTCTGAAACCTGAAATAACTTGGTCAAATCTGTTGATCACAACCTCAAGCACCTGACATGAAGTGGCCCTGAGGCTGCTCACCAACCGACTTCAGGAAACAGTAACCTTTTCTTTTTCTTTATCTTCTTTTTCATATTTTTTCTGGTAATATCTTTTCAACTACTTCTGCCAGTCTGCGAAGTGAATTTGTGCCTGAGAATGTGGGAAGGGGGGCACAAAGAGGAGATGGATGAAGGACTGTTTTACTGTTTATCAGGATTTTTTGCCAACACCTTTTTATTGCCGTGTCTTTATCATAATTTTACCACGCGGCCCCAAATAAGAATATTCCAACCTCTGGGTGGAGAATGGAAGAGCAGCTATTATGTGTAGTTCTAATCATAGGCCTTTTTCGTTTCTCACAACAGGTAAATAAGAATGAAGGGAAAGGCCTCAAAGTAAACCTAGACGCATAGATGACCTTTAAAAATAAAAGAAAAAGAATTCTGGGAAACTTTGGCTTACTGCGTAGTGACGACAGCAACCAGAGGGAATCAAGCTTTTTCAGCAGGTGAATCACTGGAATTTTTCTGGCCTTGTGTGTCTGTGTAATCAAACATCAGTCTCCTAAGTGAGAAGCTGTGGTAAAAAGTGAGGACGTGTTCACGGGTCAGGAAGTGTGGGAGGCAGATCCATTTTCAGTGCGGGAGGAACAGAGGCACGATGCAGCTCCTTACTCCTGAGCGCTGCTCATCACAAACCAGCTGGAGTTAATTTTGTACTCACATGTCATAAATAATAATTCGATCAGGGAAACAAATATTTATAGAGCCTCCTGCGTGTGAAATGTGTTGTTCTTGACTTGTGGGCAGAGATTCGTCAGATGTGCTGCTTTCCTTCTGGGAAGTTCTAATCCGAGAGGCAGGCTACGGTCAGTCAACTCTGACTTTGGCAAGGCAGGTCCAAGAAATCTTTCTGGAGAAGTAGCATCTGACTGAGTCCAAAGGGATGCTAGGTATTCAACAAACAGAGAGAGGAGAAAGAACATTTCTACCAGGGTGAGAGAATGGCGTAAGCAAAAACAGGGAGCCTTTGAAGGCTCCTGAGCATGGCCAGGGGTGGAAATAAGTAGGTGAGAGTAGGTGCAAGCAGCATGGCATGTAGGACCCTAGCTGCAGAACGAGGCCTGAGGGCCCTAAAAAGTTCTGGCTTTGTTCCAGGAAAAGATTCTCCTACAGTGTGCAAATGGGGGTGGGAGACACTGCAGGTTACATGGAAAGGTGGGAGATGGTCAGGCCGGGCTTCTGGCAGCAACTTTGATGGTGGTTTAGGGAAATGATTGCAGAGTGGTGAGTTGGGAGGCAGGGAGGTCCTGGAAGAATCTTATGAAACCAGTGAAATCGATGACGTGGGGCTTTGCTGGGAGGGGAAAGAGGAAGGAGCCATGATGATACTGAGGCTTCTGGCTGAGTTATAGGGGAGGAGATTCATGAAAGAATTCCAGATTAATGGAAGAAGTGTATTTCATAGAAAAATTACTGCATAATAATTCTATTTGTATCCAAAATACAATGAAAACATTTACTGTCTCATTGTGTTTGCTTAGCCAGATACTATTGGAATTAGTTTCCCGTAGCTGCCATTACGAAGCATCACAGTCAGGGCAGTTTATACAATAGAAACTTATTGTCTCAGAGTCTGGAGGCTTGAAGCCTGAGATCAGAGTGTCCACAGGTTGGCTCCCTCCCAGCTTCTCGTGGTGGCTCTTGATCCATGACATTCCATGACTTATCGCTATATCGCCCTGACCCCTGACTTTATCTTCACATGGTGATCTCCTTGTCTGTGCGTGCCTCTGTGTTTAAATTTCCCCTTTTTATAAAGACACTAGTCTTATTGGACTTATCAGATTAGGGACCCACCCTATTCCAGTCTGACCTCATCTTAACTTAACTAATATCTACAAGGACTTCATTTTCAAAGAAGGTCACATCTGAGCTCATGGAGGTTAAGACCTCAATATACCTTTTTTGAGGGGTGGAGCATAATTCAACTCATAACATTGATTATTAGGGGCTAAAAGTTTAAATTATTTAAGAGCAAGACAAAGTTTCCAGTTTCCTTTCAACCATGACCTCAGAGGGGATATATTTTGCAAATCCTGCTCCAAATAACGATCAAAGAAAGCCATCAAGTCTGCAGCTCCCTTGTTTGGACTCATTGTAAGGTCCTATGAAAAAATGTTTATTTCCTCAGCCAGCCTGAACTGGCCAATGTTTTAGACTTTGCTGGACATCTGGGGTTAAAGTTGCAGGTTGGATCACTTCCCGGACTGATGGACAATAGAGGGACCACACAGACAGACTGCATTTGGCCTCCTCACCCTGGACTGCTAAAGAAACTGCTCACCCAGCAACGCAACTGAAGGGCAAGGGGAATGGGGCAGAAGGTGTCACAGAGCCCCAAAAATGCACTGCAAATCTGTAATTTGGATTAATGAAAAGCTCCAGATATAGCTGATTTAGTTACATAAGAACCCGTGAAGCTGCCTGATGTTTTCCTGCTTTGCTTTATTTTCGTTGCCTCTCCGTGAGGTTCATTCAAGGTCAGTGGTAGCTGAGGTATTTTAGCCTGAGTGGAGGATGGCGAACAGCGTGTCCTGTGTACAAGTGCAAGGCTGACCATGGGGGTTGGTGTTCGGGAAAGAAAGCAGCCAAGAACTCAACTGTCCACAATTCAAAGAGGCAGAGCTAGCAATCAGCTGGTCACCCAGGTCGAAGCCCTTTCTTCTCTCTTGAGCTGTGTCTTCATCACATTAGGATCAGACTTGAAGTGAAGGGTGGCTATAGCAAATCCTTTTGGGAGCATACCACCCCCTGAAATCATGGTGAAGTGAGATGCAAAGCAAGCAATTAACCAAGAAAAAATATCCAAGGAGCTACCGGGAAAATCGTTAAAACACAGAAAACAAGCAGGATAATTACACAAAATGCATCCACCAACTCAGAGGAAAAGAGGGGCTTAGAATGGATGGTAACAGCTGGATTTCACTCTCCTATCACAGCAATCGGATGTTTCGAGGAATACATTTTCTTTAAGATGGAAATATATTTCGGTCTTTGGGGGGAGGTACATCTTATAGTGCTGGGATTTTACGAGAGTGTTGAAAGTTTCCTTACTGAAGACAAGGCACGCCAAAACTCATGTTACAGATTTGGGACACAATAGGAGAGCTTTTATTAACTACTATCTCTACGGCTTCTGTGACTGAGAGGAAAGGTGTTCTTATAAATATGGCGGCCAAAGCCGGGGCAGCATGACGTGCTGAAGAACCATTTTCTTCTGTTTGGTTTAGTTTGGGGGATTTTTCTACCCAGGCGACTCCATAACCCCTGAGTCTTTGAGCCAAGCACTCTTGGAAAAATAGACTCTACAAATAATGATCACCTTACCCTCAAGGGTTATTTAGGCTAGTAGGAATACAACAGGTGTCCAAAGAGACACATTAAAAAGCTTAAGACAGGGGATAAAAACATTGGAGATGAAGAAATGATGAGAAAATATGATGAGAATATGATGCAAAGACTCCAGAAAAAGAGTCAACAGATATTACTTTCTACTATTGCCAATACGGCTCTGCTGTTTGCCATAATCCCTTAAAAGCTACCCCCGAACGACTCAGGCAAGGCGGATCCAAATCCACATGTACTGTACATCATAGTATTGACCAACAGTGTAAAAATCTATTTGTGTCTTGGGAAAAGTGAAAAGTGTGACCAAAATAAAAATGCTAATTATATCTCTAGGGCAGAAGAGATAAATTATGAATTTCCGGGAAATCTTTGTAACGTGAACATCTAAATACACTGAGTTAGCCACATTGCCTGATTCCTGACATGTATGGACCAGGATTTTCAGATCTAGCATTCCATGGAGTTACTATTAATTGCCTTTGTTCAACAGCATCAATTAATCCTCCCTTGTGCCTCTACGAACAAGACACTGGTCACTGAAAAGGATCTGAGATTCTGAGAAGCAGCTGTTCTCAAGAAGCAGAGCATATGTGAGGCGTGACATCTACACTAGCGGATGCAGTATGAAACCAAGTGCCTTGTGTCACACATAAACCAAGTTACATATTTGTGTGGGAGGAAAGAAAAGCAAAGAAGTGAGACAGTTTAGCCAAACCATGAAGAGGCTGATTTTTAAATTTCAGACAAATGATCCAGCAGAAGAATTGTGTTGCTGTTTTTGTTGCTGTTGCCTTTTCTGGATCTAAATGTTATTTGGGAGATATGGCTCTGATGCTAAAATATTGAATTTCCTGGAGCATTTCTGTGATTTGGTTTGTGTTCAAGCTCTGTAGCAAAGAACTATGGAGCTCAAGTGTCCATTTGTCACTGAATTGGAAGTGACCTAGAGTAGGACATTTTGACCAGGACTGATTTTCATAGAAAAAAGTCCTTCCTATCTTTTCTTTACCAGCCTTCACACAATCATGGAGAGAGACTATCAGCGCCTCAGAGAATATGCTATCAAGAACCAGCTCTTATCAACCATTATTTGTGCATGAGGACACTCACGGAAGAAGCCACACACTAGAGGCCATTGGATCTGGATGACATGATTTTGAGCCTTCACAGAATTGATGGCCCAATTTTATCTTTGTGTTTCGCATTGGACCGTACTGTGGATAGAACTGTATCACCCCACCAAAAGGATTTGTTGAAGTCCTGAGCTCTAGTACCTGTGAGTGTGACCTTATTTGAGAATAGCGTCACAGCAAATGTAATCAAGTTAAGATGGGGTTGTTAGAGTAGGATCTAATCTAATGACTGGTGTCCTTTAAGAAGACAGAGACACAGAAAGAAGATGGCCATGTGAACACAGAGATAGATAGTGAGGTGACGCAGCCATAAGCCAAGGAATGCCTTTCAACTACCAGGAGCTGGAAGAGGCAGGAAGGACCTTCGCCAAGAGCCTTCGGAGAGAGAGCAGAGCCTAGCTGACACCTTAATTTCAAGCTCGTGGCTGCCAGAACTGTGACATCACAAATTTCTGTTATTTTTAGTGGCCCAGTTTGTGACAACTTGTGACAGCAGCCCTAGGAAGTTAACACAATGCTAATATCCCTGCATTGAGGGATATGATGGGAAACGAGCATTAATGAATTCATTCTGTACCGTTACAGAGATTCGGTTGAGAATATATTTCCCTAGATTCCTCAGTGCCTACAAGATTTTGGTAGATGTTGGTACCACAAAAAGAACTCTTTTTTTTGAGCTAGCTTATGGGCCACCAGGAATGGGTCGCTGGTGTTCAGAGCTGTGGATTCCCTTCATCTCTGGATCTCTGCAGGACTACGGACAGATGCGGTACCTCCAAGGGACTAGGGTTGCCAATGACTGTGAGTGACCTCATCTGCAAGCCTCAGTGTGTTGTACATGCAAGTATTCACATCTTTTGTGTGTGTGTTGTGGTGTGAAAAAGACAGAAAGCACAGTCTGAAACACCTGCCCTGTTTTTATCTTATGAACAGTCTTGGCTTCGACTTCTTGGAGGCTTAAATCTGCATCACACCCTAACTTTCACTAGTGTATATTTTTTTAAATTCTCGGTTTACAGTGCTTTATAAGGCATTCAAAGTCCTTTAGGATATGAAGTATAGTATGAATAAATGGATGGAAAAATAAATGAAAGCTAAAGAAACTGAGGATACAATATTTTTGACATAAGGGTTGCTCTCACAAAATCCAGGACAATCAGATCTTCCATAGAATTCTAATAATCTATAGAGTTTTCCTTCTGTTAGAAGCCTGTGTGTTCAGTGCATTCTATTGATACTGAAGTACGATTGTGCCTTATATGGGACCATGACAGTCATATATATCTAGCTTCCTTTTATATTTTGTTATTATCACCAAATAAATGTTTGCTGGCACCTACTACTTCCTAGACACTGTGCTGGGCCTGGGGTATCTAGTGCTGAAGAAAAAATGAGGTCCCTGGTCTCAGCTAAATTCTCTGCAGAGAGAAAGTCTCTATATTCAGAATTTTTAGAATGAACAGGAATTAACATTAGCAATGGATTGAATGCCAGAGCCAATCCACTCTGTAAGTAAATCCTTCCCATAAGTCCTTTTAATTTTTATTGGATTATAAATAACTTTCTGGGCCAACAGCCAAAGGAAAGCTGCTTCAAGAGAGAAAGCTGAACAATCTACATGATGAACTTGCCTTGGCTACAACTTTCTGCTTTCAGACATCGGTCTCTTTTACAACTGATAATTGTCATTTCTGCATATAGATTTAAAAC
>NW_011889144.1:462911-485734 GCF_000151845.1 Pteropus vampyrus
TTTGACATAAGGGTTGCTCTCACAAAATCCAGGACAATCAGATCTTCCATAGAATTCTAATAATCTATAGAGTTTTCCTTCTGTTAGAAGCCTGTGTGTTCAGTGCATTCTATTGATACTGAAGTACGATTGTGCCTTATATGGGACCATGACAGTCATATATATCTAGCTTCCTTTTATATTTTGTTATTATCACCAAATAAATGTTTGCTGGCACCTACTACTTCCTAGACACTGTGCTGGGCCTGGGGTATCTAGTGCTGAAGAAAAAATGAGGTCCCTGGTCTCAGCTAAATTCTCTGCAGAGAGAAAGTCTCTATATTCAGAATTTTTAGAATGAACAGGAATTAACATTAGCAATGGATTGAATGCCAGAGCCAATCCACTCTGTAAGTAAATCCTTCCCATAAGTCCTTCTAATTTTTATTGGATTATAAATAACTTTCTGGGCCAACAGCCAAAGGAAAGCTGCTTCGAGAGAGAAAGCTGAACAATCTACATGATGAACTTGCCTTGGCTACAACTTTCTGCTTTCAGACATCGGTCTCTTTTACAACTGATAATTGTCATTTCTGCATATAGATTTAAAACATAGTCACAAGAATTAAAAGTACAGACTTAGTATACTGTGGAAGATGATCAATAGGGGAAAGGAGGTGGGGACGAGTGAAGATGTTTGTTCACATATTATTAGTAGTAGAGTTATTTTTACAGTCCCTGTCTCATGTCCCTACCTATGATCGATTTACACTGTATCTTCCTTTGTCACAGGATGGAGATTTTTTTTTTGAAAAAAGCAAGAGAGAAAGAAAGGAGGAAAGTAATTAGGATGACAACTGCAGGTGGAGTGTTGACAAATGGGGCTGAGATTAGGACTGTGGAGTGATGGCGGACAAATCAAAGTGTGCCTTGATGTGAAGTGTCTGTATCACGACATAGGGGTCCTCCACTGGAGGCCCGTTATTTGTAAATATTCAGTAGGGTGGAGAGAGGCAATAGCAGGAAACAGGAAGCTGTCCTTGTAGCCCTAGTATTAATGATTCTCAGGGTTGCTTGGCCATGATTCTTAACCTGATTTCCTTTAAAATATGATTACTGAATATCAAGATACCAGTATCACAACAAACTGCTAATGCACCTTGTCCATCTTATATAAGGTCAGCTCTATGTAGTCAGGGTCCTTGGATTGGGTGATTTATATGGGTTACATTGTAAAACATAACAGTAATATCTCATCTTTGTTAGAAGGCTCTATTCAAAGCACTTTTCATACGTGAACTCATTTAATTCTCTTGAAAATCCTACAGGATAAGATTTTCTCAATAACCATTTTATAGATGAAGAAATTGAGACACAGAGAAGCTAAGACATTTGCCTAAGATCACGCAGCATGAGTGGCAGAGGCCACGCTTCTAAGCACTGCCTTTGGAGAGAAAATGCTGCTTTATTCTCTTGATTTGATATTTTAATGCTACACTGTTAGACCCCCATTAGGGAGAGGCTGTGAGCTAAGGATTTAGAGGATGGTCTTTAGAGTCATATAGAACTTCATTCTCATCCCTGCCCTGATCATGGCCAGGTATGTAACACTCGCAAGTGGAAAATGACGCTTTATTACATCCCCATCACAGCCAAAAGGGACATCTTTCAGCATGAGACCTATGCCGTTGGTCTGTAAACATTTTAAATTGCATATTTATTTGTTTGATTATTAGACTATTTGTCTTCCTAACTGGACTGTGAGCATCAAAAGGCCAAGTTTTATGTGTACTTTTGCTCATAACTGTACTCCTGACCCCATCTGAGTCAGTTCCTAGTATATAGCAGGTGCTCAATACTATATGTTGAATAAATACTTTGGCACAAATTGACCAACCCCATTGGAAAAGCACTATGAGGGACATTCATGGGATTAGGCAGGTGGTGTGGCCTTTTTACAGGTTGACCAGGGCTCATTTGCTTATCTAAAAAAATTTTTTTTGTTTTTGTTAAAGTTTTAAATAAACATGATTTCAAAAGTAATGGATCCATAAGGCTTTTTCTGAAAAACACCAGTCCTCTGCCTAATCCCACTTCATGGAGTAAACACTTCAAATCTTTTAGAAATTTTTCCATCATATTTCTAAGTGATATGACTATGAGGCTTTCTTGGCTTTGTATATTTTAGATACCCTCCGTCTGGAGTTCCAGTTTGTTTCAGAATCTCTCAATGGCTGACTGTTATGTGGCCACAGGGGAGTGTCATTCTACTGCCTCCAACTCCTGGTGGCTTCATGGACTTTGGGGCACACCTCTGTGGTCAAATGAGAAAAGGAACCAAGACCACGGCAGACTGGTGAGTGAGCCACAGGGACCTCTTGGACACACTAAACCACTGTTCCCTGTGGTCCATCTTGACCTCCTCCACTCCTGGCCCTTGCCCGTGGCCTCTCCTGCCTCCTCTTGCACTCTCATTTGGTTTACATTATATTTTTATGCCTCTTTGGAGAGGAATGGAATGCTAGCATGCAAAAATAACTAGAATGGATAGGTTTAAATGGTATATTTCCTTGTTGATTTACATTTTTAAAAAGCTTTCAAGAGTCAGAGTCTCAAAAGAAATGCTGTCTTCATCAGTAACCCAGGCTGATGTATTTAGACTGCTAAATTCTCTAGAACGTTGCCTTGGGCTATGCTGCCTGGGGCAACACCATGTCTTAGAGTGTCAAAGACAAATGAAGAAGAACTTTGGTTAGATCATGAATTCAGGCAAAAATGTCCATGTTCCCTTTCTAATCTTAGAGAAGCACACGACCCCATCCTAGGACCTCTGGGAGGCATTGCTATAGATGTCTTGTCCTCTTTCATCCAAGCAGAAGAAAAGAAATATGTATTTTTTCCAAAGTGGCCAATAATTAATTATGTTTTCTGCTTTATTTCTTCCTTTGCCACGTAGTGGCAAGGAAGGAAAGAAAAGCACCCACAGTCTCTTCTAGGTGATGCTAAATTCATTGGGGAGAAGCTAAATTAGGGAGTGGAATAAAGAAAAAGAAATTCAGAGAGGAGAGGGAACTTAAGATCAGCAGGCAATTTTTCCCTTCCTCTAAAATCCAGGCACTGGTATGGTTGAGAGTGATATACCTTTAACTAATTGTTCCTGTGATAAGGGTGTTGTCCTCCACCTGGGTAGTGCATATTAGGCCATTCAGCCACTAGGAAGAGGAGTGTTGGGGAACCTATTGTCTGACAAGACTCTTGTCCACAGGAAACGAATGACCCTGTGCACCTGTGCAGCTGGCCAGGGACTCCCACCTGGAAACAACAGCAATTTCAGGTCCAGAGTCTGACTTCTAAGCGGCCCATGGATTGACAAGTAAGTATGGACAGAGCCAGCAGCTGTCTTCTGCTCAGACCAGCTCTAATCAATTATTTAAGTGCCCAGTAAATAATATCTATTTAGTGTCTTGCTCTGGGGTGGGGAACTCTCCACTGATAACAACAAAAACATACCCAGTCTGCAACAGTAGGCTGTCATTCTCATGTTATCCTATACCCATTCATAGTGTGACAGTTTGGTGCTTCAGTTATTTTCCTGTTTCTGCCTCAACCGTTCCCAAGGGAACAGACAGAATAGATTAACTCTTTTTCCACCTGACGGGGGTGTATGATTATTGGCTTTGCTTGGAACTTTTAATTTAGTGGGAAGAATGTCCAAACCTATGCAGGTCAATGCACTAGAAATAAGTCAGGGGCTTAGCAATTGCCTATCGTGTCCTGAGCCTAGTTAAACAGAGCTTTTAAAAATCAACTTTAAGAAGGCAAAGAGCAAATTAGAGAAGATGAACTTCTGGAGCCAAATGAGTCAGATATTGTCATCAGCTTGCCCAGAATGAGGAAGGAACCAAAGGTCCAACAAAGTTAAGTACGAAAAGACAAGCTCAAGAATATATTTACATGATATTCATCACAATTATTTATAAGGGCAGAAATGGGGAAATTTAAAAATAAGGAATTACAAATGTAAAAATATATTATATTTAAAGAATGAAATATTATACAACCGTAGACATATTTATTAGCAAGAAAACATGTCTATGATAATTTATTAAGGGACAAAAGCAGGTTACAAATAGTTTGTAAGAACAAATTTTTTGTGAGTATATAAGAATGGCTGTGTGCATAAAAAGGAAATAATTGGAAAGTTATAGACCAATATGTTGGCACTGGTAATCATTGGATGGTGGAATTATAGGTAACTTTTTCTAATTTTTCTTCAATAAATTTGTATAGTGTGTGAAACAAATATTATAAATACAGATTTTTTTTTAGGAGTAGAGAAGAGTCAATACACTGAGAATGACAGAGTGGAAAGAGAAAAAGCCTGTGTTTTTGATAACATTATTGAGCCACCATGCCTCTCCAGAACAGGCCACATACAGATATTTCTTGTATGAACTAATTAAATATCCAACTGCTTCTAGTACCATTGGGTGTTCTGATATTTGCAGTTGAACAGCTACTGATATACTTCTCACATTTCTGAAGAGACCTGAAAGGATTCCTTCTCACTTATTAAATGTATCATGCAAGTTTGATTACTCAGGACAACTCAGAAAATATTTTAGATCTCTATCCACATTTTTCTTCTGGGCTGCATTTTGGCTGACTTCAAAGTCAGTAGAGCTGGGTTGAAGCTGAGTCTGAGGCGGAGATTAGAATTCTAAACCCTATTTAACAAACAAACATATATTGGTCAATGGTGGATAAATTCACATAAAGACAGCAATGGGCCAATTAAACAGAAATTTGTTCATACTCATATTACTACTTTAGTAACGGCATTAAGCTGGGTCCATAAAATACTCCTTTTTGTCACTTTTTACCCACTTGAAATAAGAGCCGTAGAAGTGGGTTTCATGTTCAGAATCACATTTGGTTAAAGCATCATTTCATTTGGATAGAAAACACCAAACCTTTTTTTCTTGAAGACTTTCTATAACTATTAGTCAATGAAACTCTATTTAATAGTTAAGAATAATACTAGGAGAGTTCTCATTGTCTTTTAGCGGGAAGCGAAAATAGAAATGAGTAATTCCATACTGTTTTAGTTCAAAGAACACAGTATTTCATAAAAACAAAGTCTTTACATAGATGTGAAAAGCCTGGCTGACTGCTAAAGGACGCTAGCTGCATATGTTCTCTACAATGCAAAAACGAAGGGTTTTGAGATGGAGAGTGTCTGTATCTGGGAGAATCCTTGGTGAACCGAGAGGGGAGAATGATCATGCAATTAATGTACATACGTCTTGAGTAAATCGAGATGCCAGAGCAGCCAGCACGACTTCATAAAGATAAGGGCTGCCAAACTAATGTGATTTTCTGAGAAAGACAGAGAAAGAAGTCTGACAGACAGATTGAGAGTGAGGCGAATGGAGATGTCATCTATTTTCTCTTTAATAACTGCAAAGACACTTCTGTACCACGCAGGCAGGACACGGGAACCAACTTGCCAGAGGAGAGAGTCTCAGAAGAGCAGGTCAGAATCCTCCAACACAATTGCTAACCAAATACAAAGAAGAGCTCCCCAGGCGGCTTTACATGCAACATTGGGCCTTAGCGTCTTTATTGGCAAACCACTTAGGGAGCTCCTACTCAGTTCATGGCATCAAAACTTATGTCCATGACACCAAACGTGTCTTCTTCTCTGCCATGTCCCAAGCCCTTAAAAAGGCACCCCATCCATGAGGTGTGCTCAGCAGATAGATATTTGTTTACTGACTAATTGATCAGATCAACGACTCATTAGTGGAATAGAGAAGTGAGGCTTTTGTAACTTGGAGCTAGGGAATCTGTACTTGGATCCTCGCATTTTCAAAATATTTGTTTAGAAAAATCTCTTTATGTCTCTGGATTTCAGTTTATTTATTTGTTAAATGGGACATGGATACCGGCCCTATTTTCTCAGGGTGTGGTAAGACTCAGAAGAGAAAGTGCATTTAAAAATACTTTGTACTCTAAAATGCTGAACAGATGTAAGGTGTTACTTTTATGGCCACCTTCTCTCTGACAAGTTCTTAGATTCCTTTGGTCAATGTTAATTAAATGTCCTCCTCCAGTTTCTGTTGTGTATAGCACCATGCTTAGCTCATAGTACGTGTTTAATAAATATTAATTGAATTCAAGTCAGTAAATATTAGCTTGACTCTTTGATTATAACATGTATTTCGTAGAACTTCAAACTAAAGTTACCGATTCATAAGAAGTTTGGGCATGGCTGAAGTGTAGGATATAAGAAAGAGGACATGGTGAAGGAAGTCCCAGTCTTGAAAGGCTTTTTATGCTCTGCCAAGGGTTAGACTTTGCTCTAAATTTGATGGGCAGGCTTTGAAGAGGTGCTCTAACCAAAACTATGAGTGGGTAGATCTTTTGCTCCTTCAAAAGGCAAAGGCACTGGGGGTGAGCATGAGGTCCTCTCCTCAACTTTTAAATATTTACAGAAGACCCAGAATCATCGCAATCTGAAATAAGGAAATCCAGTTCACGGGTTAAAATATTTCTAGTTTTATACAAAACAACATTCCTAGCTGGAGTAGAGAGAAAGCCAGAGAAGGTCAGTCTTAGAACAGAGGAGAGGCCACCTTTTAATTCTGCTTGAAAATCTTTATTCAATTATAAAAGGAGCAGCTGGGTGTTGTTGTTGAATACATAGAGGTTAGAACAAGTAGATACAGAGACAAATGAGAAAAAAAAAAGCCAACATAGTAAAATGGGACTCTGATGCTATGACCTTGAAAGATTTTTGTATATATGGTCAAAATTTTTATTTTTAAAGAAAATACCGAAGTAATGTCCTATATTGCAGTCACAGAACTAAAATAAAATTTAACTTTATTAAAATTACATGTGGACAGTACAACGTAACATAGACACAGTATCCTCACTTTGTAAGGTCAGTGAGTGCTATGGATGTGACTTTTTGTTCAGCATTGCATACCCTGCCTTCGTGGAGCACACAGACATAGTACACTGGGGCTTCGCTATATGTGTTGAGTAAATGAATGCATTTCGGAATGCATAGATGGCCTTTAGGAGTCCTTTAAATGGGTTTTATGTCAGCAAAAACGTTCTAGTGGGAGCACGCCAGAACATTGCTGTTCCTAAGAAAAGTCTGTAATGACAGTCTACAAGTAGTAAGTGTTCTATATTTGTCTGCCTAAATTTTCTTTGTCTTTCTTTCTTTCTTTCTTTCTTTTTTTCCTGAGCATTGAATTCTGGATTGATGTTATTTTCCTTCAGAACTTTGATGGTACTATTTATTACCTTCTGACTTCTTTATTTGCTTTTGAGACATCTCATATAGTCTAATTGTCATTACTTTGAAGATATTCTGTCTTTTTGAATTTTTCTGGTTGCTTTTAAGATTTTCTTTTTGTTTTTGGTATTCTGCAGTTTAACCATGATGTGTGATGTGTCTAAAGACTGATTAATTTCTTTTTATTTATCCTGGCTGGGATTTGGAGGGCTTTCTAGATTTATGGTTGGCTGTATTTTGTCAATTCTGGAAAATTCTCAAATTGTCTCCACTTATTTCTATATCTGTTCTGCAGTTCTGGTCAGATATATGTTGATCTTTCTCACTATCCTTAATGCCTCTTAATATCTCTGACATATTCTTCTCTTTTTTCTCTCAGTACTGTAGTCTGAGTAATTTCTTCAACTTTGTCTTCCAGCTCCTGATTCTTTCTTCAGCTATATCAAATTTACTACTTGATCTTTCTGTTGAGTTTCTAATTTCAAATCTATGTACATACATATATTTGTATATACAAACGCATAGACATACATGTATACATATACATTTTGTACACACATGTGTATACACATACATGTATGTCCACATATACATAAATATGAATGCATGTATCTGCATATATAAAGATATAGACACGTGCATATACATACATGCACATATACATATACAAATATATGTGTATATGTGTGAGTATGTATAATTCTAGAAGTTCTGAGTCACTGTTCAAATCTTCCTGGTCAATTTTGATAGTCTCATTGCTTTCTTATACTTTCAATACCATCTTTTATTTCCTTAAACATATTAAACATTTGTATTTTATGTTCTACATCTGACAATTTCTATATCTTCAGTTCTTTGCAAACCCGAGAATGTAGTTTATTGAGTTTGCTGGTTTTCCTCATGTCTTGTCTCCCGCTGTGTTTACTGCTTTTTATTGTGAACTATGTGCCTTGGTACTTTATTTTAGTAATTCTTTGAGGTCTTGACTTAAAGTGGCTTTCTCCAGGGAAGACTGATTTTCTTTCTTACAGGACCTATCAACTCTGGAACACCTTAAATATTCATTAAAAAATAATAATAATAACATAGTTAGTGTACATTTGGGCCTCAAACCACATGAGCATAGCCTTATAGTTAGCAATTCTCAGAAAAGACTTCTCTCACTTCCCTCAGATCTAAGGCTGGGATTGGCATGAATCCTTGTGGTCACTCTCTGCATAGAGGCTTTTATTCACTGATAAGAGTATTATCCCGGTGGTCCTGGCTTTAGGCACTGGCTACCATGCCCAGCTTCAGGCTGTTTCCCGCTTTGAGTGTGAAGTCCTTCAAAAGTTAGGCAAGGACCACCAGAGACTGGCAGATACCTCGAGACAAATACCAGTGTCAATGCCTGAAGCTCTCTCTTTGTTCACTGTGTTTCTAACTCCGATGAATTGCCTTAATTTTCCTCTAACTCAGCCATTCATTAAAAGAGATTGTTTTCTTCTAATTTATCTAGCATTTTAAGTGTGCTATACTAGGACTAGTGTTTCTAAAAAGTTAATTTATTACAGTATCGGAAATGAAGTCCAGGCAAATAGTCTTAAATGTCTAAACCATAAACATAACCATTGTTTCATAATAACTCCTAGTAGGTGGTCTG
Source organism: Pteropus vampyrus (assembly GCF_000151845.1). Lineage (NCBI taxonomy): Eukaryota > Metazoa > Chordata > Mammalia > Chiroptera > Pteropodidae > Pteropus > Pteropus vampyrus. Next base: position 471,845 of record NW_011889144.1, read on the forward strand.
ACATAACCTATGTCATTTTGCAGATAAACCAACAGAGACTGAGACATAGAAATGTTTATCAGCAAAGAACATACAGTGACAGAGTAGCAACCACATCTGGAACTCTGGACTCCTAGCCTGGTACTCTTGCCACCATGCTATGCCACCTTTGCAGCCAATGTCCAATTTAGGATTTGGTAACTAACCACGCAACACTGTCTTGCTAATTTGGTACCTTTTAACCCAACATTTGCAGGTATATGCGAGCACGGCTGGGAAACGAATTCAAAATCTCCTGGTAACTCTGATAAGCAAGTGTAAGGAAGGATTTTATGACAGAGAAGTTTTCCAGACTGAACTGGAAGGGAAGATGACCAATGCCTCACCGGCAGAAGCTTGGAGAGAGAGGATCAGAAACACATGTATGTTTGCACATCGGGTGAAGTCAGGTCTCCGTGCATCTGTGGGTGGCTCCCAAACCAGGAAGGCCGGTGAAACCCGAGAAAAGAATGCTTTCCTAATGGCATATATCAGTTGGCTGTAGCCTAAATCAATCTTATTTTGCAATAGGGAGTTTTGTTTTGGCTGAAGTAAGAAAGTGATTTACAATTGGAGGGAGATGATTTTTCTCATTCATTCCTTGGCATAGTTGTTACTTGATCGCTGTCAAGTGGGTTTTCACACCTCAGTGGACATACCTCATCTGCATGATTAGCGCATAGAGGTGAAAACCCAGAGTTAGCTCCTCCATGTGCTGGGTACTTGTCTCTCTGGAGTCGCGATGACTGTCACATTGTCACCTGTGGGCACTAGTTGAGGATAGTGGTGGCCTCCTCTGATTCTGGCCTGGGGCCCAGCACACACTGAAGAAGCAGCATCCTGGCTTCTTGCAGCCAGCAGGGGGTCCTTGGCTTTCCATCAAGATTTTTTCCTAAGTGGATATTATCTCACTTGAACAGGAATCAGGAAGAATCAGAACAGGTTCCTGTAAAATTGTGTGTGTTATGTGCTTTTAAAAAATCCTGCAGAAACGGCACCCCCACAGCACCCTGCGATGAGGTGTGACGTGCTGACACTGATTTCCCTCCCAGGGCTTTTAGACACCAGGAAGAGGTCTGCAGTGCTTCTGCTTCCATTTCTGTCCCTGGTAATAAGGCTGTAGGTGGTGCTTTTCTGTTCTGAGGAAAGAATTAGGGAGCCTACTACTAATTTTCATGCATACGCTCCTGAATGAGGATCTTTCACAAAAGACTAGAACTCTGAAAAAAGCTCCTAAGGAACCAGAAGATTCAAAAGAAAGTATTTCTTCTCCATAAAAATAAAAATCATTCAAAAGACAGAAAGACAGTCATTTTCAATCTCAACATGAAAAAAAACACTAGTTAAAAAAATATAAATCTTCTTTTTAGCCACTATTCATAGTTTAATTTGAGGAGGCATTGGTAGGAGGCTTCTTAGAAACATTTCCTTCATCCTAATTCTCTGATTTTTTTTTTTTTCATTTATTCCAGATCTCAGCCTGTTCCTTCCTTTCCTAGGAACAAAATCACGACGTCTGTCCATCATTTCTACTCTTCCACAGTCCATCCTTTAGTTTCTGTCCTCCCCTCACTAGATGCAAACTACCTGGCACACAACATGAATTTAATACAAATTCCTGTCCTCTCTCTCCCTCCCACCCTTCCTCCCTCCTTCCTTCCTTTCTTCCCTTTTCCCCTCCTTTCTTCCTTCCCTCCCTTCTTCCTCCCTCCATTTCCTGCTTCCTCCTTCTTCTTTTCCCCCTTCTTTCACCTCATTCCTCCCTCCTCCTTTCCTTCCCTCTCCATCTTTCCTAGAACCCTAAGTTTATATCATTGTCAGATCCATTATTCATACACTTTTTCATTTACTATGAAGGTGATTATTGCTCCCTCCACTCCTGCTTTCTCTTTGCTGTTCTCTCCCCAAAAAGGAGCGGGGAGGTGGGTATTAATATAAACATTCATCACAGTCTTTATTATTTTGGCAAGGAAAACAAATGGGAATCAAGTAGTCTTTTTCCTGTCAGGGTGGTGATGAAGGAAATGTCAATAAACTGAACAATTTACCGTGTAACTGCCTGGCTTGAGATTTTAGAGTACAATAAAGTAAAATAAAATAAATTTCTAACAAGGAGAAGTTTCATTATGTTCAATTTCAAACTCTGGGTTACACTTTCTCAATAATGACTAGTCTTCATCTGGTTAACCCTTTAAGTGGATAAAAAGTGAAGTTGGTTTGCTCAGAATGCCATCTAGAGCCCAGACCTCAGCAGCTCGTTGCCTTCAGACAGCCCCATCCACCCCCGCACCCCTGCCTTCCTGATGTCACTCAGTCCCACTGCCCTCTGCTTACAAGTATATTCAGGACACCATATGCTTGATCTCAAATAACTCCAGGCATATAAATCCTATTCACCCAGAGTGGCTTGTACACGCATGTGAGAAAAGAGAGAAAGGGAGAGAAGGCGTGAAGGAAAGGGAGGGAAGAAGGGAGAGAGAGAGAGAGAGAGAGAGAGAGAGAGAGAGAGAGAGAGAGAGAGAGCGACTTTTTGAAAGAGCATTTGAGGGTTTTCCGAGAGAAAAATCCAGGTATGCAAGTTACCTAGTTACCTGCATGTATGAAGACAGGGTCTAGTTTAGACCTAGCACACTTGTTTCAGTGGAAAATCACACATGGCAATTTAAACACTTCTCATTCTTTCTGCATCAAGGCCCTCGATGGAGATCTCATGAGGGATTTAGGCAGAGGCCGATCAGAACATAAAACCAGCCCCAGGAAAGTAGTCTGTAGGTTGACCAGGTAGTCCAACTCTAGCCAAAAGGATGACAAAAAGGGTGAGAGCCCCTCCCTACACAGGCTGCTTTCAAAGCCCCCCACACTACCAGATGCTGGGCTTACGTCAAAGTCCCTCCAACAGGACAGCTCCTGGGGGTGCTGGAGGTGAGGGGCTTGGACATGTCGGTGAAGAGCAAGGGAGGAGAACGCAAACCAGGCTGCCCCTTGGCTACTCTTGGAGATTATCTATCTATCTATCTATCTATCTATCTATCTATCTATCTATCTATCATCTATTAACACCTGTGGTGAGAAATCTCACTAGTAAATAATATCGTAAATATTGTAGTTCAAGGCACCCATGTTAAATTAGCGAACCAACTGGTTAAAAGTTTAAAATGTCTTCCTAGATTTGTAGTTAGGGCTACTTAGGAGTTTATTATTGTGATTGGTATTATTGCTTGGTTATTACTAAATCCTCTCTGAGTTACAATGGTTATCAGAACAAATTCTCCAAAAGGGAAGGAACATAATTATGGATCTAAGAGTCTGGGGATCCCAGTTTAACCCTCTCTCCGTCATAAAATAGCTCAGAACTTGATGTCATTTGCCTCTCCAGTCCTCAATCTCTCCACCAGTAAAGTGAGGTATTTGAACCAAGTTCCCTTTTACCTTTAAAATTCTAGGACCTTGTTTTTCTCACTTTCGAGCTACGGAGATAGTTATAATCAGGGTAGAAAACAAAATATTAAGGTTAGATCTTGTTTAAAAGGAAGGAGCTAGATCAGAAGGCCCCAAGAAAGACTCTAAGACCTTAGCATTACTTAGCTACTTAAAAAGAAGGGAAAAAATGAAAAAAAATATTTCCCGTGATTCTCCCTTTCATTCCTTTGGTTTGTCAATGCTCCTTTTATTGTAGAATGAGTTTGTCAGAAAGATTTGGCTAATATATAACACTGAGGTATCTGAAAATTCCCAACTGATGCATCAAACCAAAATTAATTTCCAAGTTGGTTTAAAAAATGTTCTCAAGTAAAAACCTGCTGGTTTTCTCAAACCTTTCTAAGAGATAGTCAGGTGAGTATTATACTTTTTAAAAAATTCGGTAAGTGCCAACAACTTGCTAGAGGCCTGACAGTCCAGGGTCAACAATAGGTGAATTGAAAACATTATCTCCAAAGGTGACTGTGAACTTGCAGCCCCCTCTCCACCTCAGTGCTCACAGCTCCCTTCCTCAGTCCTGGTCCACACGACCTTAGCTGTGTCATGCTGACACAGGGATTGCTCATATGGGCCAAGCCACGAACATTGAAATGCTAAGAAAGGAAATTGGAGAGAAATTGGAGAAACTGTCATAAGAGATCTTACTTAAAAAAAGAAAAAAAAGATTTATTTTATTCGTAATTGTTACAAAAGCCCATTGGTGAAGGAGAGCCACACTGTCAAAATCTTTCTCTTCCAGACCACTCACAAAGGTGTGACCTGTTTTAATAAAAGGTGATATTTGAGGGAAGAAAAGGGAAAACCCTACAGAGCAGAAACATTAAGGGTGTCTATTCACATGTCAAAAAGATTTGCCATTTTATGAAAGATTCATCACAGTGTTTCTTAAAGTACTGTACAAATCCAATGTGTTTTAAATGCCTTTCAATTAAAAGAATTGATTCATACTTAACTTTACTTCAATGTTATTTCAACTTTATTTCACCTTAAATATACTGCAATAAAAACTTATTGTTCCACTTTTCATTCCAGGGGGAATGTGTATTTCCTTATGGTTGATGGAAGCATCCGGCATTAAAGTTGTCAGTGTGGTAAAGCAGAAAAAGGTAAAACTAGGTTCTAGCTCTGCCCTGTGAGTAACTAGTAGTAAGTCATGGTCCCTTACAGATGTAAGATGTTACTGGCGTTCTATAACCTGGCTGTAGTGCTAAAAGGGACACCTGCTCATGATGGGTGCGAGAGCAGTCCTGAGCAGGTATTAGACGTCATGCCTGGCCAGCAGCCTTTCGCTCTATTTTCCCTCCAACTCCATCTCTCACTCGAAGGCCTTCATGCTGTCTGTGTCCTCTTTCATGCTCCCTCTGAACCTGTCAGGAAAGAATCTGATACCTCTCATTTCTCTCTATGCCAACGTGATGTCTCTGTCCCAGCTCTCCCAGGGGAACTGGAGAATTAAATGACCATTAATTGCATGCCTGCACCATGGACCAAGCACTTCATTACAAGTTTCCCATGTGTTAAATTATTTAACTCCCAACTACGTCGAGGAGACAGGTATATCCCATTGTGCAAATGAAAAAATGGAAGCCCCCAGCCAATGCGAGTGACTTGTCCAAGGTTATACAGTTAAGAAGACATATCAGGGACCTTTGAATTCAGTGTTCTGGAGTCGGCGTGATGTTCTGACTATGGAGGAAGGGCCCTCTCTTCTGGTATGAGCTTCTCAGAGCGGGGCATGGAGCCTGCCCTGAGCAGTGGACCACCCAACCAGCCTGCACGAATGGTTGGAGATTGATTTATGGCCCAAAGGAAGGACACAAAGCAGTGAAGTACCTCCTCCCTGGAAAACTTCTAGAATGATCCATGCTCGTCTATGTGCCCACACAGCCTGGGATCAAGGGGCACAATTCTTCTCCTGTGAGAACCTGAGCCCTTCCGTCCTGGGTCCCCAGTGACCAACATTCTTCTCATTTGGTGGTCGCCGCATCAGTGTGCTTTCTGGGAACACACTCCACCCACATGTCACAGACCCTGTTGTGAAGGAGTCGGAAGAACAAAACGGACTGGGGGTGACTCTGAGAAAGGAGATTTTCTTAAAAGGTTGGTGAGCACCAAGGAAGCGCTGTCCCTTTTCAGCAGGGCTGAAGCAGGGGCCAGCAAACTCTGGGACGCATGCTCCTAAAGAGGTTAGGCAGAGAGGTCATTTTCCCAGTGTCATTGTAACGGTTTACGCACTTGGCACAAGTGAAGACAAATTTATAGTGTGAAATTCTTCAATATCCAGATGACTGCTGTTTTGCACAAAATCATTTTTAGATCATTTCCCAGTGAGTTGGTCATGCAGTGTGAAAACTATCTTCTCCACACTTAGCTGTGAGAATGTACCGGTGGGGCTGAGGGATCCCCCTGTCATTTAGGACACTCGGCCTCTCCGTTGTTGTTCCGGCCCAATCTGCCCATCTGTAACCGGCTTTCGGCCTCAGGGAACTTCAGCTACTTGGGGACATTGTCCTCAAACCCACTGTGGCCGCTGCACTTTCAGTTGGGCCTCTTGTGGTCCTTAGAGTTTGGAAGGGTGAGGGGAGCAGGAGGGAGGCTGTGCTCACAATGCCAGCCCTGCTGACTCAACATGGGAAGTGCCCGCGATGGGGCCTCTTTGATCTTCCTTCCCCCGCTCCCAAATCTGAGCCCTGGCCACTCACCCCTAAAAATATGCTTCTCTAAGCAACCAGTGAGGATTGTATTGATTACAAAGGGGTGGGGGCAGAATGGGGAAGGTGCTGTCGCAGGCCTCTGCCTCAGGGGAGGGAGGGCAGCTTCAGGACAAAGGGAAGAGTGCGTCCTGCCTGTCCTGGACCTAAGGCTCCCTGCGTGACAGGAGATTCATGCCAGTGCTTTTGTCCCATACGTCTCTGCTTTCCTGCTTTTTCCTGAACTTCCCTTCTGACTGAACATCCTATATACATACATGTACATATACATAGCGTGCATACCCACAAGAATGCCACTACCTCCCTTTTATCATTCGGCCTCCCAAGTATTTAGAAGATACTTAAGTTACACGGGATGAGCCAGAGTCAGCAATTAGAAAGGGAACTGGTAGCAGAGACCCCTGGGATATTAAAAATGGGGACAGGACAGGATGCTTATATTTGTGAGAAACTATTGCCCAGCGGAAAAAAAAAAAAAACCAAGTGGATTGATCTTACTAACTCTCTTTGTCCCACCCTTTCTGCCGCAAAAAAAAAGAAGCCCAACTGTTAACCTTTGTAAAACTGATAGATACAAGTTAAAGAGTGGGCAAGCAGGAAATAAAGGATTTGCACAAATGAAGACCTTGGGCTCAGGTGAGGAACTTTTATCATTACAGGACGAGTTCCGGGCATCACAACTTGCTCTTTGAAAATTCATTTAAAGAGAGACACCAAATTCTGAGTCAATAATCAATAAGCCCTTTGTTGAGAAATAGAGATGTCAGGTCCTGAGAATGCTCTCTGAAGGTGGCCAGAGGCAATGATGGAGGGAGCTGCTGAAGACAGGGTCTGCCAGGTGGGATCCAGTAAGGCACCCAGGATGCAGGCTCCAGACACATGGCAGGTCCCCTGCAGCCCAAATCCAACTCTGCTCAAGGAACCAAACGTCCTCACGCTGTCCTGGGCTAAACTACCAGTTAAAACCCTCACAAGCGAACGCAGATGCACACACTCACACACACACAGGCGAGGCTTCCCCCACCCCGCCTTCTTTTACAAATGTCATTTCATTGGGAGACAGCCTCTTTCAACGTCCTTTAAAACACCACCTAAAAATACTCAGAAAATCCTTCTTACAGAAGGTGACGGCCCTATTGATTAAAAGAAAATTAGATTGAATTATTTTGGGAGACATAATGTCCATCATCAGTTAAAAAGTATGTTAAATTAATTCATTTACTAGTTTCGGAGCAGACAAATTAGGAGCCACTGGGGAAAATCCTGTTACAAATAGAATTTCTTTAAAAGACATATATTGCTTCTTTTCTATTCTGCTTTTCTTCCTCCCATCAACATTGCACACACACACGCACAAACACACCACACACACACACACACGTTGACTGGTCTGATGTCACAAATGCATATTTTATCTCAACATTAGTAATTTCATAAAGTTCTTAGTTTCTGCTCGAATGTAAAATACCGCAGAAACACAAAACATGACAAGGCTTGCAGATAAGTTGTTTGAGACACTGCATGCTGTCGCAGGAAGTGCTGGAGATCCTCTGTTTTGCATTCATTCCTTCTCTTCCCTCCAGTTCTTCCTCTGCTCTCTAACCACACACTATGAAAATATCCCTGAGACCATGAATTGCCTGTTTATTATGCTGTGGCTGAAATACATATCCCATTATGTGGGGAAAAATGAAACCAATGAAGAAAAGAGAACCTGCACAGATCTATTTTTAGCAGGTGGTTTGAATAATATAAATTTTAGGGTGTTTCACCTCCCTCCCCCTCCTCAGCTCTGTGCCCCTTCAATCTTGTCAGCTGTAAAATGGGTCTCTTTTTAACCCCTAATGGATCTGTGAGATGAAAGGTGAAGTCATGAATTAGTGGTGCTGACAGCCCGGCGAAGGCCCGGACGGCAGGGGGTCGCCTTTGTCTCCTCCGCTCTGACCTCCCTCGCCCTCCCTGTCTGTGGGAACCGGACCAGAAGAATGTAGGGAGGAGTGAGAGAGCACAGGGGTGGCAGGCCCCACTCCTGGCCAAAGGAGAGCTGACATTCTCCTGCTGCAAATATTCTTACATCATCCTGGGCACACGTCCACCAGGCTCCCTTCGTTACCTCCTTCATGCTTTATAGATGGAAACAAGAGGTTCTGCTCCAGAATGAAGCCAGCACAAGAGAGCGAAGGATGCTTTTCCTATGTACATCAGCGTATTTAGTTCTCTCGTGTATGTGGAAAGGAAGTGGCTATGCGTTGAACCCTGGTTTGAGGATGGGAAGATCAGTACTGACACTCTGGCAGAAAAGGCAGATTTTCTCAGAAGCACTCTGCACAAACACACAAAGATCACGTCAGGGTAAAGCTCAATAGTAGTTGAGAAGGGATCAGTTGTTTCAGAGCAACGAAGTACAATATCTTCCCGCTGGGGTCTCAATTTGTTCAGCACGTTCATTTGATTTATAATAAAAATTTCCAAGAAAATATTCGAAGTCATGAATGAAAAATACCCATCCATCCTGCAGGACTGCGTCTCCCAAGGAGGGTGGTTCTCTTTCAGATTTGGGACCTAATGGTGCCTCAGTACCTCGATGCTCAGGGGCTTCTTAGCACCTTTAGCTCGCCTTGTGCCACCTATGAGAGAAGTTCCCCGGGGGAAGAGGCTCATCGAGTTCTTAGAATAAAGAAAAGCATTTCCAAAAATAACGAGAAGGAAACAATATTTGGTAACACTGATTTTCAGAAAAGTGAAGCGGCAGCTCAGCGTGAATTTATTTTGTGAAGTTTCTACTTTTTTAAGAACACAGGGTACTTTTTAACTTCAAATAACTAGCTTGTGCGATTGTGTTTATTTATTTGAGATATTACTTTAAAAAGCCCTTCTCCAGGCAGAACCATATCCGTGAAAAGCCAACATTCATAAATTAATACGGGCTTCAGATAATTTAGTACAGGTCTTTATGACAACAAAAGGCGACACTGGGTTCTGACAGCAAAATGTCCTTTTCGCCTCCTGAAAACAAAAGATATTTTAAAAAATTAACTATAAGTCACTTTAATTTAAAAATGAGAAGAGAGTCCTGGTGCATGATTCTCAAGCAAGATAATCACATCCCTGGTGCATGTGTGATGGATAATGGGGGATTAACATGCATTTCCTTACCGCCAATGGTTAAAAATTCATAGTGCTCCCTTCCAGAAAGTCCGCTGCACTTCAAGGGCTGGCAAGTTCTGTTTCAGCTGAGGACTCTTTGTGTTGCTAATAAACAGCATAATGCTCCTTTGCTTTCAGGTACAATTTAAAGAGAAATTGAGTTACAAAAGACAACGCGATTTCTCCCAGATGTCTGCTGAAGGAGCAGGACGTGTCTGACAGATTCTCTCTTTCACACTTTTATTTTGTACATGGAAAAAAAAAAGGAAGGCTTTAATAAAATGTCTGTGTGTAAATAGTTTTAAAACTAAAAACATTATTCAGATCCATAGTCTATGTTCTTTTTCCAACACTCTTCATCTGCACTGACAGTATTTAAGGTTTTGTTCCATTACTTACAATTTGTCACAAAAGGAAAAAGGCAGTGAGCTTAGTCTTATGTAGGAGAAAGGCAATTATCTTACATATTTTTTCAGAAAACCTTTAAAATAAGCTTTAAAAGTTTATGCACAGTTTTGTGAAATTTAAAATATAAATTAAAAGACTATCTTATTCATTAATAAAACTCATTTTTGGAAGGTTTTGCGAATATATCACCATTAACATCTTTCCTTTCTTCAAAGAATTTCAGGAATTGTATTTAACCACATTGAATTTTTTTTGTACTTCTTCAAATACAGGAGAAGTTGCAAATGTAATTATTTTATCAATGCTATTTCTAATGCAGGAGGTAATTTCTTGGGCTTGCTATTAAAAAGATTAGCGTGCTGAACGGAGACCCCAAAAATCCACCCTTCTAAGCCTACCCGATAATGGTGCTGGAAAGCTGCTTGTTGATTTATTTTTTATCGGTGATCTTTCTAACCGAAATCCATTAGAATTCCAGTTTTCATAACAATTATCCTTATATGGGAAAACAAGCTTTAAAATGTACCGAAAAATAAAGGTAAGCAATAAAAATTTTAAAACCAGATACATTTTTTTTTATTAATCATGCACATTTTTTTTTTCAGCATCAATGTCAAGGGGACTGAGAATCTGTCCTGAAGCAAAGTGCCAATGTTTCCACATGCTACACACCTTTCTGTTTTATGAGACACATGCATGATTTCCATGCAGTTAAACCGAAAGACTGAGCTTTGAGACTGGCCAGATGTAACACAGGCTGGTCATGCAGTGGGACAGATTTGAGTCTGCTTTCTGAAAAAAAGTAAAAATCTACATAAATGAAAGCCTCCAAGATTCCACTTTAAGCTAATGGCTATGAAATGAGAATTTGAAGGGCAATTAATGTGCTGAAGAATATATGAAGAAATGCATTAAAGCCTTTGATCTCTTGCTAGTTAATCTAGTTTTATGGCAACTTTTCAGTGATAAAATGGGAATACAATAGTCCACAGCATCACCTCTTAAGGACTCTTCTAAACATCGCCCCCATAGATCTTTCCATATTTAAGTAGAAAACATAGTTTAAGATCTGCTGACATCTTGTCTATGTTTTAAATTCAAAAGAACTGAACTGGTGATTTTAAGGGCTTTTTCCATGTTGGAAATGTCTCTAATTTCTACTCACCCCTCCGACTTCCCCAGAAGGTGGTTACAGTGGCAGAAGAGATGGGTGTGTGGTGATACAGAGGAGGCACGGCCTCTGGAAGCTCACACCCAGCAAGGAAAACGAAAACTAGAGATAAACATTGGACAACTCGCTGAACCCCTCTGTTGACTGGAATGTCTGGATGTTTCAGGTGAACTCAGGCCTCGGGCCCTGAAAAATTTAGACGATTGCCTCAATTCCTTTGCCCTTTCTGTGTCTCTGGGTCTCAGTTTATATAAAGTGTACTGGGTTAAATTTGGGGTCCTCTTAAATGGGTAAAGAATAATTTGAAATACTCAGAGGAAAGCTGTGGTTAAAGTAATTTTTAAGTGTTATCAGATCACATTCGAAGCAGCATTTAAATTCTTGGAAAGAACTCTTGGTATGAATGTGCATATGTATACTCAGAGAGCCCACTGACAGCCTAGGTCCAGTGGCTTTCCTAGAAAAAAGGGTTAAAATCAGAAGCATGACAGTTCATCAGCTCTAGTCTGGTAAGTTCTTGTTCAAAGAAATATCGCACTTCACTGTTTAATTCTCATCTTGGCTTCTCTAACCATAGCCGCTCAATGTTTTCACCTGTAACCTCCTTTTATAGGTTGAATTTTGCTTTCCTGAAATTCGTTTGTTGAAGTCTTAACCCCAAACTATCTCAGAATGTGACCTTATTAGGGAAATAGAGTCTTCGCAAGTGTAATTAGTTAAGATGAGGTCATACTGGAGTAGGGTGGACCCCTGACCCAATAAGACGGGTGTCCTTATGAAAAAGGGAACACTGGGAGACAGAGACACGCAGAGGGAATACCATGCGATGATGGACACAGAGATCTGAGTGATGCTTTTCAAGCCAAGGATCACCAGCGACAGACGCCAGAAGATGGGAGGAGGGGCTGGAACAGTCTCTCCCACAACCTCAGAAGGAACTAACCTCTAGAGCTGTGAAATAATAAATTTTTGTTGTTTTAAACCACCAGTTTGTGGTACTTTGTTATGGGGACCATAGGAAGCAAATATGCCTCACCAAAGTGACAAGCACACCCACTGCCCACCTTCTGCTACAGTGTTCCTCCCTCCCTCCCTCCTCTCCTCAGTCCCAGGTCAGGAACAGCGGCCAGCTCCCAGGAGACACTGAAAAAGTGTTTGTTGCTTTGAATTTCATATCTCAAAGCTCTTATATTTTTCTATTAATAGTTTTTAGTGGTCACAAAAGTTGTAATTCCAATTAAACTTTTCCCCAAATTATCAGTTAGTTTATTCATTCTCTCCTCTAAAATGTGGTGGTTATTCACTGTAGCCCCTCTTAGGATACGACGTGAGTATAGCAGATTTATTTTTCAAATCGCGAGCATTTATCTCTGGACAAATTTCAGGTTCACGAAGTGGGTTACAACCCCATGGTCTGGTGTTGCTCGTAATAAGCAGTTCTCGGGGCCCTGCTCCCCTTCTGGTTCTCTCTTTTCTATAAATTAGAATTAAAGATTCTGTGCGAGGGCACCCCACTGCCATGCATATCTTCTCTCTTGTTCTAACCAAGCAAATTACTGAATAATGGGCTTGGAGGGAATGGGTTGAGAGCACAGGAGTATACTAACTACTGTGCTAGTTCACCAAGAAACAGCACCTGGGAGAGGATTCCACAACTGGATTCCTACAGTTGAAAGACAGGTCCCTGCTCCTTGCAACTCTGAATTTCTCCCAAAGATTGGTTCCGTCTTTTGAGCTAGAATGTTTCTTAGAATGTCAGTGAAGGAGTTAGCTGTACCTCTGGCTAGGTCTTGAACACAAATTCTACATGACTATCTAGGCATACAGGGTAGTTCCTGGAGTCAAGTAACCAGCTGTATAGACGGGTGGTCTGGCATGTGATCTGGTCCTGGACTCGAGGTAACCGAGAGCAAAACCAGACCAAAGCCTCAGTGTCTAGGGCAGCTGTATAGTCCTGTGGGTGATGATGACACATCCAGAGGTATCTGTGCAGCACTGATGGTCTTCCTTCCTGTGTATCCTGCCCTCATCAAGGCTACCTGTATTTGTGTGTGCAAGGGGTGTTTTAATTCTTTCTTGTATCCAATTAGTCCTGACATAGTGCTAAATTCATGGTAAAGTCACAGCCAATGTGTGGTTAGCTACTTGAATGATGAAAAAAATTGACCTCTCAGTCCACCATCAGCAAGTAGTGAGAGTTTCAAGCAGCTCCTTGGAGCCCCTAAGGAGGTAGGCGATAGGCACTGATATGCTGGCCAAGCCAAGAGCTGCAAAGCCCTTGGCAGTTCATCTCAGAGCATGGATTCCACAAGTGAGCAAAGATGTCACAGGAGCAGGAGCTGACAAATGACTTTCTGAGGACAGCATGGTAGGCATGGATAGAAGCTGAGAGACATTTATGTAAGTGCCTAGAAACAGAAATGTTTATCAAAATAAAAATCATTCCTTCTCAGGACACACAGATGCCCAATTAACATATGAAAAGATGCTCCACGTCACTAATAATCAGAGAAATGCATTAAAACTTCAATGAGATATCACCTCACACCTGTCAGATCAATAAATCAAGTGTTGGCGAAGATGCGGAGAAAAAAGAACACTCATACACTGTTGGTGGAATTGAAAATTGGTGCAGCCACTATGGAAAACAGTACGGAGTTTCCTCAAAAAAGTAAAAATAGAACTGCCTTATTTCCCAGCAATTTCACTTCTGGGTATTTATCCGAAGAAATCTAAAACACTAATTTGAAAAGATATATGGACCCCTATGTCTACTGCAGCGCTATCTGCAATAGCTAGGGTATGGAAGCAACCTAAGTGCTCATCAGTGGACAACTGGATAAAGAAGAAATGGCACATATATACAATATATTACTCGGCCATAAAAATATGAAATCTTACCATTTGCAACAACATGGATGAACCTAGAGGGTATTATGCTAAGTGAAATCAATC